>NC_057832.1:62061151-62091151 GCF_910594005.1 Cervus elaphus
GAAACCACTGCACCTCTAAATCTCCAAGGTACTATTTATTGTCCTGCATAAGAAATTACTAAATAATATTATAGTCCTTGAGATAACTGATGCTGCTTAGCAAAAAATAACTTAAAAATTAGAAAAGTGGGATTTCTAATATATGCATATGACTAAGTTGTAGATACTATTTTATGCAATGAATAAAAAACAATTTGGTCCTAATAAAAGGTTACATGGTCAATTAGAAAATGAGAAATGTTGAACCAGGAAAATATATCAAGGAGGTGGAGGAAAAAATCTATATGTAAATGTGGTATGTGTGTACCAAAAAATGACTTCAGAATAATAAAAGCTTGAAATCATAAAAGCTGCTTTATGAGGACCATTTTAAAAACAAAACCAATTATTTTGATTGAAAAAAAATTAGCAGTTGAACTCAACAACTACTTTGATTAAATATTTCATTAAACAAGCCAACAGTTTAAGCCAAATGACTGATGAACCAACTAGTTGTTATGGTCACATGTAGATGTCCAGAATTTTAACATTTATTAAATCTAATTTTAATATTCCCAAAGTACCCTATAAAATATACAAATGGAATCTTCTAAAAAGATTACTTGTGAAATTCATATTCATTTAATGACTTTTATTGAAAAAATGATGTTTTCATTTAATAATCATTACAAGTTAAATTTATACTTTCAGATTTTCCAGGTTCAAGCTGGGATTCACAACATTTTAGTGGATGTTAAACTCTAAGTACTGAAAATGATTAGGAATAAACGCCTAAGGTTAATATAATAGCACCTTTATCTAATTAGGTCTCATAAATGACCTATGAATATTCAAAACTTTCAAGCTTAAATAGATGAATATTTCTAAACAGATATTGAGTAGTTGGCAAGACATACACAGATGTCTATGGGATTAACCTCAAGTCAATTAATCATTTTGGGCATTTAATAATTTTAACTACAGATCTGTCCTCTTTTGTAGCTGGTGTGTCTTAATGTTCTCAAGGCTCTAAGAAGACCTAGGAGGTTTCCGTAGTCTGACTCTGTTTCCTAATCCCTGTTCCACTCTACTGTCCCCTCAGCTGGAGCTCAGGGTCTGAGTTTCTCATTCATTTGTGTTTCACTTTTCTGAGTTGGGATTTTTATTTGAATAAAGAACCTGTGGGAAAGTCTCAAGTTTCAGATAAAGAGGAATAGCAAACACGAAGTCTTTCTAAAATACAAACACACAGAAAGAGTTTTTTTTTTTTTTTTAACAAGGATTGCTATAAAGGCATGTTCCATTACATTCTCAGAGAATTTTAATATACAAATAATTTATTTCATTATGTCATTGCCTTATATAAAAATATACCTGAACTGAGATATGGGAAAATGAGACAGGACTGAGTCAAAACCCTTTGACCATTCTCCACAGGAAGACCACAACCTCCCTGTGTACAATAGTAGTTCTGAAAAATAACTTCTATTCCCAACTCAAAACATCACCCTTAAAACATCATGTTCAGTTCCTACTCCAAGCCATTTTTTATGCTGACTAAGTCTGTGCTTTCCTCTTTAACACACTGTGTGTACAGA
This sequence comes from Cervus elaphus, assembly GCF_910594005.1. Lineage (NCBI taxonomy): Eukaryota > Metazoa > Chordata > Mammalia > Artiodactyla > Cervidae > Cervus > Cervus elaphus. The sequence continues at coordinate 62,062,729 of NC_057832.1, forward strand.
AGTTGGTATTCCCTTCCTCACTGTGTTCTGCTTGTGCGTATCCTGTCCATCACATAAGAACCAAGTTATACTTGATCTATACTCTTCTAAAAGAGAGTCTGTTTCACCTGTCCAGCTTTCGCTGACTCCTACCTTCGACCTTCCATAGCATTTTTTGGGAATCACTGTTACCCAAAACTATAGAATCTTGGAATCCTTACACTGTATCAGATATAATTTTATCCAGTGCTCACATTTTACATATTAGAAGATGATAACTTTCCAGGAACTTCTCACACAGCTACAAAAGTTTTAGGGCCCACAATAGATTTTCCAACCCAGGGATCTGGCAAAGGGACTGAGAACCCCCAGGGAATTTGATTTTGAAGGCCAGTGGGATTTGATAACAGAACTTCCTCAGGACTGAGGAAACAGACTCTTGGAGGACACAAACAAAACCGTGTGCACACCAGGACCCAGGAAAAAGGAGCTGTGACCCCATAAGAGACTAAGCCAGATTTGCCTTTGAGTGCCCAGGAGTCTTTGACAGAGACATGGTTGACAATGGCCTGCCGTGGGGTCAGGAACACTGAGTACAACAGTCCTGGGAGCCCCAGCACGCTGGCACAAGACCTTTAGAAGGAGGTGGCCATGACCCCAGGCTTAACTACAGGGAGGGAACACAGCCCACCCATCAATAGAAAATTGGATTAACGATTGACAGGGCATGGCCCCGCCCATAAGAGCAAAGCCCAAATTCCTCCACAGCCAGTCCCATCCATCAGGCAGCTTCCACAAGCCTCTATCCTTATCCAGCAAAGGGCAGACAGAATGAAAACCACAATCACAGAAAACTAACCAAACTGATCACATGGACCACAGCTTTGTTTAACTCAATGAATCTATGAGTTATGCCATGTAGGTCCACCCAAGATGGACCAGTCATGGTGGAGAGTTCTGACAAAATGTGGTCCATTGGAGAAGGGAATGGCAAACCACTTCAGTATTCTGGCCTTGAGAACCCCATGAACAGTATGAAAAGGCAAAATGATATGATACTGAAAGATGAACTCCCCAGGTTGATAGGTGTCCAATGTGCTAGTGGAGAAAAGTGGAGAAATAACTCCAGAAAGAATGAAGAGATGGAGCCAAAGCAAAAACAATGCTCAATTGTGGGTGTGTTGGAGATGGAAGTAAAGTCCTATTAACAATATTGCATATGAACCAGGAATGTTAGGTCCATGAATCAGGGTAATTTGGAAGTGGTCCAGGAGATGGCAAAAGTGAACACCAACATTTTAGGAATCAGTGAACTAAAATGGACCAGAATGGGCAAATTTAATTTGGATGACAATTATATATACTACTGTGCACAAGACTCCCTTAGAAGAAATGGAGTAGCCCTAATAGTCAACAAAGAGTCCAAAATGCAATACTTGGGTGCAGTCTCAAAAACAACAGAATGATCTCTGTTCATTTCCAAGGCAAACCATTCAATACGACAGTAATCCAACTCTCCCACTAATGCTGAAGAAGCTGATGCTGAACAGTTATATGATGATCTAAAAGACCTTCTAGAACTCACACCAACAAAAGATGTCCTTTTCATCATAGGGGACTGGAATGCAAAAGTAGGAAATTAAGAGATACACAGAGTAACAGGCAAGTTTGGCCTTGGAGTACAAAATGAAGCAGGGCAAAGGCTAACACAGTTTGGCCAAGAGAACGCGCTCTTTATAGCAAACACCCTCTTCCAACAACACAAGAGATGACACTACACATGGACATCATCAGATGGTAAATACCAAAATCAGATTGATTATATTCTTTGCAGCCAAAGATGGAGAAACTCTATACAGTGAGCAAAATCAAGATCAGGAGCTGACTGTGGCTCAGATCATTAAATCCTTGTTGAAAAATTCAGACTTAAATTGAAGAAAGTAGGGAAAACCACTAGACCATTCAGGTATGATCTAAATCAAATCCCTCACAATTATATAGTGGAAGTGACAAATAGATTCAAAGGATTAAATCTGATAGACAGAGTCCCTAAAGAACTATGGACAGAAGTTCGTAACATTGTACAGGAGGCAGTAAGCAAAACCATCCCCAAGAAAAAGAAATGCAAAATAGCAAAATGGTTGTCTGAGAAGACCTTACAAAGAACTGAGAAAAGAAGAGAGTTTAAAAGCAAAGGAGAAAAGAAAAGATATACCCATCTGAATGCAGAGTACCAAAGAATAGCAAAGAGAGATAAGAAAGCCTTCCTCAGTGATCAGTGCAAACAAATAGAGGAAAACAATAGAACGGGAAAGACTAGAGATCTTTTCAAGAAAATAAGAGATACCAAGGGAACATTTCATGTAATGATGGGCACAATAAAGGACAGAAATGGTATGGACCTAACTAAAGCAGAAGATATTAAGAAGAGGTAGCAAGAATACATAGAAGAACTATACAAAAAAAAATCTTAATGTCCCAAATAACCATGATGGTGTGATCACTCACCTAGAGCCAGACATCCTGGAGTGCAAAATCAAGTGGCCTTTAGGAATCATCACTATGAACAGAACTAATGAAGGTGATGGAATTCCAGTTGAGCTATTTCAAAACCTAATAGATGATGCTGTGAAAGTTCTACACCCACTATGCCAGGAAATTTGGAAAACTCAGCAGTAGCCATAGGACAGGAAAAGGTCAGTTTTCATTTCAATCCCAAGAAAGGCAATGCCAAAGCATGTTCAAACTACCACACAACTGTACTCATCTTACATAATAGCAAAGTAATTCTCAAAATTCTCCAAGCTAGGCTTCAACAATTCATGAACTGAGAAGTTCCAGATGTTCAAGCTGGATTTAGAAAAGGCAGAGGAACCAGAGATCAAGTTGCCAACTCCGTTGGTTCATAGAAAAACCAGGAGACCTCCAGAAAACCATCTACTTCTGCTTCATTGACTACACTAAAGCTTTTGACTGTGTGGATTACAACAAACTGTGGAAAATTCTTAAAAAGATGGGAATACCAGACCACCTTACCTGCTCCTGAGAAATCTGTATACAGGTCAAGAAGCACTAGTTAGAACCAGACATGGTTCTAACAATGGAATGGTTCCATATTGGGAAAGGAGTACTTCAAGGCTGTATATTGTCACCCTGCTTATTTAACTTATATGCAGAGTACATCATGTGAAATGCCAGGTTGGATGAAGCACAAGCAGGAATCAAGATTGCTGGGAGAAATATCAATAACCTCAGATGTGCAGATGAAACCACCCTTTTGGTAGAAAGTGAAAGGGAACTAAAGAGCCTCTTGATGAATGTGAAAAAGGAGAGTAAAACAGCTGGCTTAAAACTAACAATCAAAAAAAACTAAAATCATGGCATCTGGTCTCATCACTTCATGGCAAATAGATGGAGAAACAATGGAAACAGTGAGAGACTTTACTTTTTAGGGCTCCAAAATCATTGCAGCCATAAAATTAAAAGATGCTTCCTCCTTGGAAGAAAGCTTTGAAAACCTAGACATCATATTAAAAAGCAGAGACATTACTTTGCCAACAAAGGTCCATCTAGTCAAAGCTATGGTTTTTCCAGTAGTCATATACAGATGTCAGAGTTGGACCATAAAGAAAGCTGAGTGCCAAAGAATTGATGCTTTTGAACTGTGGTATTGGAGAAGACTCTTGAGAGTGCCTTGGACTGCAAGCAGATAAAACCAGTCAACCCTAAGAAAATCAGCCCTGAATATTCATTGGATGTACTGATTCTGAGTACAGAAGCTCCAGTACTTTGGCCACCTGATGCAAAGAGTCAGCTCATTTGATAAGACCCTGATGCTTGGAAAGACTGAAGGCAGGAAGAGCAGAGGATGATAGGGGATGAGATGGTTGGATGGCATCACCAACTCAATGGACATGAGTTTGAGCAAGTTCCAAGAGTTGGTGATGGACAGGGAATCCTGGTGGGCTGCAATCTATGGGGTCGCAAAGAGTCAGACATGACTGAATGACTGAACTGAACTGACCGAACTTTCCAAGAGTTATGATAAGTATAAGCAGAGTCGCAACAAGTACGTGACTGGCCTCTGGAGTGTTTCTTGGAACCTTGTTACTCTTGCTGTCTCACCTCGCCTTCATCACATGTGCTGTGACTACATTATCTTGGTGGTGGCTCTGCCATGCCTTGCCAACTAGCCTATGAACATCATAGATCAAGAGAGCTGCGCACATAGCAGGCACTTAGTAAAAATGTGCTAGTTGAATAAATGATGTACCATCAAGGCAATAAGAGTTTCATTTGTATTAACTATGAAAGAGAAACCTTCTCTCTGGAATTATGCATTCTTGCAATCATTTTGCTCAGAATTAGTTTGTGAACAAGGTACCAGAGCTGAAAAATATGTAAATGAAAATCTCCCTTTAGGCTACAGTGTTAGACTGCTCATTTACCAAGATACACTAAAATCAGAGCCAATAATTATGAATACTCAGTTTTCTTAAAAATATCAGATTGCCACCAATACAATGTCTAAAAAAATAAATAAAAAATAGAAGAAATTTAAGCATTCACAGGGAATAAAACTGCTTAAAAGCTAACCATTGGTGGAATCCTCTTCAATTAAAGAAAACAATTGTATCATGATTAGCTCCATTTATTTCTCACTTTTGGATCTCAGAAAGCTCCATGTTTTCACTTGTCTTGTATGCCAATCCAAAAGAAATGGACCCCAAAGTAACGACATGCCTTTGGTGGGTTCTAGAATGAGTCAGAAATTAGTCCCTTCTGGGGCCATTAGCACTATCCTTCTCTTCTTCCTCTCATTACAGGATATGAGGAACATTTCACTTATCTCTGGAAAAAAGTGGCTATCTCTGTAGTGCTCACTTTTCCAAATTCTTCAGAGTACCTTGTGTTACACCATTATAGAATAATTCGATTTTCTAGGAAATATGCTCTCCTTCACCAAAGACAATTCAAATAAGATAAAGGAAACCCTTTAAATAACTTCCTGTCTATACTGTGCTTACCAATTCTTCCTTACATGCCCTCTTCTCCAGTTGACTCATTTAAAGGTTTTTAATTAACAGCGTATAATTTAATACAATAATTTTTATGATTTTTATGTATTTAGTATTTTGATTAACTTGTAAGTATGGCATAAAGTAATCCTGAATAATTTAGGCACCTCATTTATAATCTTTAGTCATGCAGCAGTGGTTAGTGGTTCATAATATAGTATTTAAGAATTCAAAGAGCTTTGAGGATAAAATGCTTGGGTTTAAACCCTGGCTCCTTTACTTCCTAGCTGTGTGACCTTGAGGAAGTTACTTAATGTCTCTGTACCTCTGTTTCTTTATTTATAAAGGAAAGATAGTAAAGTACCTACTTTACATAGTAGTTATGAGGAATAAATGCTTTTTTTTGTATATGTAAAACACTTCAAAGAGTGACTGGGTCATAAGAGATCAATGTTAGATACAGCCATGATATAATTACAAACTAGATTCTTTTTTGGAAGAAGTTATAGTATAAATACATTAATTACTTTTAAACAATTGTTGTTGTTGTTTAGTTGCTAAGAGGTGTCTGACTCTTTGTGACCCCATGGACTGTAGCCCACCGGGCTCCTTTGTCCATGGGATTTCCCAGGCAAGAATACTGGAGTGGGTTGCCATTTCCTTTTCCAGGAGATCTTCCTGATCCAGGGATCAAACCCACAAACTCACTTCTCCTGCATTTGTATGAACATAATTAGCTCTAAAACTATTTTAGCCCTTCTATAAATTGAGACTTCTATTACTGTATTAGAAAAGACTTAAAACAAAGATATTTGTGCCCCACATACCAAAGGCCAAATATTATGGTTATTAAAGTAATGACTAGCTACACTTAAAAGTACATTTAATACTGAAAAGGACAAAATAACACCACGTATTACTATAATTTTTCCAAAGAATTATTTACAAATACATTCTTGAACACTAAGGCACTAAATCAAAATCTCAGGTCATGTCTCTGATTATTTTCTGATTAACAGAGGAAAGCAAATTTCATACTGGAAGGACCACTTTTGAAGTGTTTGCTGGTCAGCACCCCGTGCACTTACTCTCCTCAGCCATCCATCCCAGCCCTCATCGTTGGGGTTTATGAGGTTTGATACTCTATATTCAGTTGGAGAAACCTTAAATAGATGTGTTCAAAATTGACTAAAACGTGAACATTTTAAGGGATATAACAATATATACAAGCCTTATCCAAAATAAATTTTCTGCCAAAAGCTCCATTATGCTATGGATTGAGTCAAGTCCCCTGTGTCCTTAAAAGCATAAAGAACATCAATTTTACTTTGACAGGAAAAGCCAATAACATATTACCATTATCTCCTATTGCCAGTGATTAACACAAGTTTATTGTGTACCCTTTAGATATAAGGTGCTGTGGGGCATTTAAACATCTATCAAAGAAGCTGCATGCAGTCTGGTATGGGAGAAACATATACTCAAAATGTACACGACTGCTAGCCACAAGTGTTCTAAGAGGAACAGCAACAAGTGATACTGGAGGAGTTAACAGCTGGGAGAGATTATTTGCCTGTAAGCAGAATCCCAAGGCATATATATATTCCTAATGGAATTCATGAAAGACAGTAAAGAAAGATAAGTTCAGATGGACAAACAAAAGAAATTCTTACTATCTATCCCGGTAATAAAACTCTTTCTGGGTCTGAAGAAGATCTGTTCTGGATGGCTTGGATATCCATCATGCCATTTTCCCTTCCTGAGTGGAAACTTATGCACGACTCCTGTCAGTTATGATTCTGAGGTATCTTATAGATTAAGCTGTGGTCCTTAATAGAGCTCTTAATAATAAGTAAAGGCAAAGCCACTTTGAACAAATAGAATCCGTTGTTTCTAGGTGTAAGACAGATGATTACATTGGAAACTGAGGACTTATTTTTTTTTTTTTACTTATGAACAAGAAGAAAACAACCAGTAGAATAGTTGGCTTTTTATTATCTCATTTGTGAGATCTTGAATAAAGGATAATAAATAGACTTATTTTTAATATATCTTAAGGCAGGAGTCTAGGACGTCTGGACTGGATAATCTCCACTGCTCTTCGTAGTGTTTACTGGGTACATAGTACATATCTGGCGTTTAGGTTATCAGGGAAGAGTACAAATTTCTGGCACAGAAAGGCACAGACAGCAGGTAGACACATTTACCTGGACAGTGACTTCAGTAGTTCTTCTCAGCCTTATGAAATACGTCCTATTCCTTAAGCAGATCTGGAAGTAACTTCATCTTTGATTTTAAAGCAAATTATCCATTTTGTAGATAATGAGCATTCATTTAAACTGGAATCAAGGAATTCATTGTGAACAGTTTAAAAACTGTTCTGTCCACAAAACACAAGATTTCCAATTCAGCTATTCCAAGTCCACTACCTACAGTTTACTACAGAAAAGCAATGATTTAAATTACTTGCTTTAAGAAGAAACAGCCAGCCTCCTAATTTGACACAGTAGTCATGTATGGATATGGGAGTTGGACCACAAAGAAGGCTGAGTGCTTAAGAATTGAAGCTTTTGAACTGAGGTGTTGGAAAAGATGCTTGAGAGTCCCTTGGACTGCAAGAAGATCAAATCAGCCAGTCCTTAAGGAAATCAATCCTGAATATTCATCTGAGGACTGATGTCGAGGCTGAAGCTTCAATACTTTGGCCACATGATGCGAAGAGCCAACTCATTGGAAAAGACCCTGATGCTAGGAAAGATTGAAGGTAGGAGGAGAAGGGGATGACAGAGGATGAGATGGTTGGATGGCATCACTGACTCATGGACATGAGTTCGAGCAAGTTCTGGGAGATGGTGAAGGACAGAGAAGCCTGGTGTGCTGCAATCCATAGGGTCGCAGAGAGTTGGACACAACTGAGCGACTGAACAACTTGACATAATTTACACTTGGGAGAATCAAAAAACTATGTGGAACTTCCTTAGATAACTGGAGGGAAAGTATTTAGTGATGAAGAGAGATAAAGTCTGTTATTATTTCCTGACAGAGAGGTTGACCACCAATAACTGAAATGGAAGTACTTCTAGAAGGATGAACCCCACTTCCTATTAGAAGTGAAACAATCAATTCAATAAACATTATTTGCAAGCAAAGGATCCAGGGCTTCCCTGGTGGCTCAGACAGTAAAGAATCTGCCTACAATGTGGGAGACTTGGGTTCGATCCCTGGGCTGGGAAGATCCCCTGGAGAAGGGAATGGCAATCCACTCCAGTATTCTTGCCTGGAGAATTCCATGGACAGAGAAGCCTGGAGAGCTACAGTCCATGGGGTCGCAAAGAGTTGGACACAACTGATCGACTAACACACACACAGATTTAGGGGCTGATACGGACAATGGTTCCTGCTCTCATAGTTTTTAGTCTAAAAGAGAAAGTAAGACATACACATAAGTAACTTTGATTCCAAGCAGAATGTGATCTATACTATACACACAAAGTGTTATGAAAGAGAGGAGATAAATTCTGGCAATGCAATCAGTCAATGATCTATGATGGAGAAATGCATCACTTCAGGTAGACTTTAAAATATTTTAAAATGTCCATTATGCAGAATTGAGGAAAAGTGCATTCTAAGTAGAAATGGGAAAAACAGAGAATTTTAGATGTGTTTTCCTGGTGGCTCAGATGGTAAAGAATCTGCCTGCAGTGCAGGAGACCCGGGTTTGATAGCCGGGTAGGGACGATCCCCTGGAGAAGGGAACAGCTACCCATTCCAGTATTCTGGCCTAGGAAGTCCCATGGACAGAGGTGCCTGGCAGGCTACAGTGTATGGGGTCGCAAAGCGTTGGACATGACTGAGTGACTAATACTGCCACTTACACTGTAGATGTGTCGTGGGAACCCTAAGAGTGGGTATGAGGCCATGAGGAACAGAGAGTTGGTAATAAATAAATATGTTAGAAAGCAGAATAAGGTCAGATGGTGAAGAGCCCTTGAGTTGCATTTATGGGGTTTAAAATTTATTCTTTGCCAGCTGAACGGCTATTGACGTTTTTTGAGCATGGCAGTGAATAGAAGAGTTCAGGAGGACTAATTTGCAAAGGGTAGATTGCATGTAGGCCACTGGAGCTAAGGTGACTAGTTAGGAGCCTATTGTGTGTATGTTAAGTCACTTCAGCCGTGTCAGACTCTTTGCAACCATATGGACTGTAGCTCACCAGTCTCCTCTGTCCATGAGATTCTCCAGGCAAGATTACTGGATGGGTTGCCATGCCCTCCTCCAGGGGATCTTCCCGACCCAGGGATCAAACCCACATCTTCTATGTCTCCTGCATTGGCTGGCGGGTTCTTTACCCCTAGTGCCACCTGGGAAGCCCAGGGGCCTACTGTAACCACAACAGTGTAATTAAGGTCATGATGGTCAGGGCTAAGGTAGCAGGACTAGAGACCATGGAAAGAAGTGAGTTTAGGCTATTAGCTATGAGCTAAACAGTTCTGTATATATTCTCTTAAATTTACATGTATGTGAAAGAGTTCCCTTTTATACACTACCAAGAATACTATTGCTGTTTAGTCACTAAGTCATGTCTGACTCTCTTGTGACCCCATGGGCTGTAGCCTGCCAGGCTCCTCCCTGCATGGGACTTCCCAGGCAGAGATACTCGAGTGGGGTGTCATTTCCTCCTCCAGGGGATCTTCTCCACCCATGGATCAAGGCCACGTTTCCTGGGTCTCCCGCTTGGCAGGCAAATTCTTTACCACGGAGCCGCCTGGGAAGCCCTACCAAGAAGACAAAAGAGCCTAAACCTCTGTCAAAAAATTCTAAAAGTTAAAATAGATGATGACTATTCATAACTCATAGTTAACTTTGATGAATCTAGATTTGTCATTTTAACTGCTCAAGAAAGAGGAAAAGTGCATCCCAGAATTCTTGGATATCAGAAAGGAGAAGATGGGAAGAAACTGAAACAAATTTCTCTACAGTCCTCATTATGCATAACCACTAGCACTTGCCACACTTATAAAGTCTGCCGATACTTAATCTCTGGAAATTGTACTTATTTTTAATTTTTAGTCTATGTCATCTTAAAGAAAAATATACTTTAAAACTGGATATTGAAGGATAATAGCATAAAGTGTGGACACGTTCTCAAGTTTAAAATACAGTATTTCCAGAGGTGAGTAGCAAAGAAGAAAAGAGGTAAAAGGTAGATAACATATACCTCAAGGATCATGCTGCTGCTGCTGCTGCTGCTAAGTCGCTTCAGTTGTGTCCAACTCTGTGCGACCCCACAGATGGCAGCCCACCAGGCTCCGCTGTCCCTGGGATTCTCCAGGCAAGAACACTGGAGTGGGTTGCCATTTCCTTCTCCAATGCATGAAAGTGAAAAGTGAAAGTGCAGTCGCTCAGTTGTGTCCATGGACTGCAGCCTACCAGGCTCCTCCGTCCATGGAATTTTCCAGGCAAGAGTACTGGAGTGGGGTGCCATTGCCTTCTCCAAAGGATCATGCTAAGGACCTCCAAATAACTGGTGCATTTTTCAATGCCCCAACCCTATTATCAGCTTGGAGATTAATGAACTCTAGGATACATCTCCCAAATCCCTGTCCAGTCCCATCCTGCAGGTGTGTTCCTCTCTAGGCAGATTACCTATGCTTAGACAAAAGAATGATCTATTCTCTGAATGAGATTCATGCTTTAAACCTTAGTCACCTTTGCTCAAATCCTCAAATCATTTGTATCTATTTTCTCTTTCCACATCTCTGCTTAATGCTAGGTTGAAAAGCTTAAGACTGGTATTTCTGTAGGCAAAAAATAGTCAAATATCAATAACTTCATAAAGTCCAACCTAAAAACCTATTTCATATGAAGCATAACCCAAAGCTATATCCTCCATGAAGACTTTTACGATTCTCCATATGCATATGTACACTTAAGTCTAGATTTGCAATTTGGTTATCACTCTTTTTCTTCCTTTACTTGGACTCTCTCATTATCTATGCATATATCCATCTCTCAATTATAGTTCTAGCTCTCTGTAGATTACAGATCATCTGCCAGTTTCAACAGAATATGTTGCTCATCATAGGTGCTCAATAAACACTTATTGAACTTAAATGAATGAAACTCGTCTGTTTCTGTCAAGCCACTATTATAAGGAAATGCAAAGTGGCAGTTGATTTTTATATGGCAGTTTAATTGCTCAGTGTTACAGCCCACTGACATAATAGTACCTACCAAAAACACGAAGAGAGGAATAGCTACATTAATGGACTTATTTGTTGCCTAAAGAAGTTAGTCCTCTAGTTGTGAAATTTAAAAGTACCCAAGGCACCAAGGAAGGGCAGAAGAAATGTTGTTGTCACCACCCTACAGCAAAGTCAAATTATAATGAAAGAATTTACCATTTTAGATTGTATTAACACTGTATATTCTCTAGAAAGATGTAAATTGTCTTCATTTTTTATTTAAGCTTAAGTAAAAGAGCTTATGAACTGTTCCTTTTTTTCTTTAAAATAAAAAAGCACTATGAATAAAGTTCTCTGAAACTATGTTTAAAACATGTTTAAGTCAATGGATATTAGACTATAGAATCACAATGATGTTTATTTAGATAGTATCAAATGTAATGATTTAAATACCTATACTGTGTTATCACTTAAGAGAAATTTAGTGACAATGTAAATTTGACTGGGCCTTACAATATCTATTAATACTATGAAACTAATGATGGAAATTTTAAGTCTTAAATGTTATAACAGATGTCAACAAATGCTGTGAAGAACAACTTACAATTACTGGCTCATCTGTATAACATGCACAAATTTTAGGCAATGCTAAGTCAATTTTACCAAACACAAGTCAAGACTAAAGGTAAGACTAGGTAGAGTTGTTTTTATGTTCTTTATTCATTTTAGGAAATCCACTTAAGTCTTTTCTTCAGATAATCCTAGTTGTTTGAGAAAAATCTTAATACATTAAATAATGTATGCCTATAGAAAAAGGGTAATAAATATCTTTTTACAAAGAGACATGATACATCTTTAAACAAATCCTATGAGCAATTCTTATTCTTTTTCCCTGCCCTAACATACCTGAAAGACAGAACATGCTTCTATTACTAACTGCAGATCATTACTATAAAAAATGTTTTTCCCTGGATAATACTCAAACAGTATCCTCAGAAATAGAATTAAGGGCTTCATCTTTCAGTTTTACTATGGAACATAATTTTACTTGGCCCAACATGGCAACCTTTACTTAGTAAAATGAATTTTTACATAAAGTCCTCTGAGAAATATACTGAATATTTGCAAATACTTGTAGCCCTTAAACCAACCACACATCTATGTCCTGTTCTATACCAATTTGTTCAAGTTCTTGACTTTTAAGTTTCTTGACAGCTGAAAGAAAGTGATAGTAAAGTTGCTCAGTCATGTCCGACTCTTTGTGACCCTATGGACTAGAGCCCACCAGGCTCCTCTGTCCATGGGATTTTCCAAACAAGAATATTGAGGTGGGTTGCCATTTCCTTCTCCAGGGGATCTTCCCAACCCAGGGATCCAACTCGGTTATCCCACATTGCGGGCAGAGTCTTCACCGTCTGAGCTACCAGGGAATCCTTTCTGGATACTTACTTCTACTTAATTTACCTTTAACCTACATATGATATATTTATTAACTCTAAAAGAAAATGTTTACAATCATACAAATTCTCCTTTATTTCTTATATATTGTTATACCTTAATTATTGATTAATAGCACTTAAAAATATCAGAATAGACCGAGTATTGCTATAGGCTAACACGTCCATTGATTTGCATAGGTTTTTGACCCACAAAATAGCATCAAAAATTTTGTAGTTAAGAGAAAATAGAGAAGATGAGATTTCCTTTTAACTATCTAGAATGTCTATTTAGTACTTAGCACAAAGCTGTTGAATGAATAATGATAACCACTATAAGCATTTAAAAATCAAAGTGTACAATTAACATTTTATAATTTCATGTGTTTGAATAAATTTTTATTCAATATGATCAAATTTTCTTTTTTTTTTTTTTAATATGATCAAATTTTCTAATGGCAAAAGCTTCATGCTTACTACATAAATATCATTGTTTTGAAAGTGTAAAATGGATTCCAAACTATAAACACAGATCCCTTTATTAAAATGGAAAATTTAGTTTCATGCGGCTCAGTTTTTGGTTTTCGTTGTTATTTTTGAGTAGCTTTCTTAGAAGATGGCTTTCCTGGTGGCTTATACAGTCTGCCTGCCTGCAACACAGGATACAGAGGATCAATCCAAGGCTTTCCTGGTGGCTCAAATGGTAAAGAATGTGCCTACAATGCGGGAGACCTGGGTTCAGTCTCTGGGTTGGGAAGATCCCTTGGAGGAGGGCATGGAAACCCACTCCATTATTCTTGCCTGGAGAATCCCCATGGACAGAGGAACCTGGCGGGCTACAGTCCATGAAGTTGCCAAGAGTTGGACATGACTGAGCGACTAAGCACAGCACAGCACAGCCCAGGATCAATCCCTGGGTCAGGAAGATTCCTCGGAGAAGGAAACGGCAATTACCCCAGTGTTCTTGCCTGGGAGATCTCAAGAACAGAGGAGCCTGGTGGGCTACAGGTCACGGGGTTTCAGAAGAGTCAGACATGACTTAGCAACTAAACAACAACAACAACATCTTGGAAGATATAAACACTTCAAATAAAACTTTATTTATTTATTTATGTATTTTTGTCTGTGCTGGGACTCTGTTGCTGACAGGGCCTTTGTCTAGTTGCATAGAGTAGGGGCTACTCTCTAGTTGCTGTATGAGGGCTTCTTATTGTGGAGGCCTCATTGTTGTGGAGCATGGCTCTAGGGTGTGTGGAATTCAGTAGTTGCTTCACCGTGGGCTCAGTGGTTGTCGCTTCCCAGCTTGAGCATACAGGCTCAATAGTTGCCACACACAGGCTTAGCTGCTCCATGACATGTGGGATCTTCCCAGATCAGGGATCAAACCCATGTCTCCTGCATTGGCAGGCAGATTCTTTACCAATGAGTTACTATAAGTGAAGTGAAGTGAAGTTGCTCAGGTGTGTCTGACTCTTTGCGACCCCATGGACTGTAGCCTACCAGGCTCCTCCATCCCTGGGATTTTCTAGACAAGAGTACTGGAGTGGATTGCCATTTCCTTCTCCAGAGGATCCTCCCAACCCAGGGATTGAACCCAGGTTTCCCGCAGTGTAGGCAGATGCTTTGCCTTTCCGTCTGAGCCACAAGGGAAGTCCCCAAATAACACATTCTTAGGAAGTCATTTTTTTTTCCCCCAAAAAAGAAGTTTCACAGGGAATCTGGTAAAATAACTGATCTCATTTAGAAAGCATATGAAAAATGGAGATTGTGGAAATTCAATTTTACTTTCCTTCTAGTATATGTACAAGGAAATTATCTAATTATATTTGGAATTTAACGGAAGATTTATAAAAATGGCAAGTTTAGTTATCTCCATTTGAATAAAGTCAGGTTGAAATGAGAAACAATTCATGTTTCTTAAATGTTTGCAACTTCTAGAATAATGTTTTATTTAGAAAATATTTTAGTTTAACATATCACAGAAATAAGCTAATAAATGAAACTAAAGTTTTAAATGGAAAAGCTTTCTTTTAAAGAAAATGTTTTGGAAGTACTTTTTAAAATGAGAGTTGATCTTAGGCTAACAAGAGTAATTAAATAACTAAAATTATTTATACAGTCATTAAGAAAATACTTGTTCAGTTGCTAAGTTGAGTCTGACTCTTTGTGACCTCATGGACTGTCAGCATGCCAGGCTCCCCTTTCCTTTACTATCTCCCAGAGTTTACTCAAATTCATGTCCTTTGAGTTAGTGATGCTATCTAACCATCTCATCCTCTGTGGTCCCTTCTCCTTTTGCCTTCACTCTTTCCCACCATCAGGATCTTTTCCAGTGAGTCGTCTCTTTTGTACCAAGTGGTCAGTGTATTGGAAATTCAGCTTTAGCATCAGTCCTTCCAATGAATATTCAGGGTTGATTTCCTTTAGGATTGACTGGCTTGATCTCCCTGCAGTCCAGGGGACTCTCAAGAGTCTTCTCCAGCACCACAATAAGAAAAAAATCAGTTTTTCAGTGCTCAGCCTTCTTTATGGTCCAAGTTTCATTTCTATACATGACTCCCGGAAAAAATAAAGCTTTGACTGTATGGACTTTTGATGGTAAAGTGATGTCTCTGCTTTTTAATACTGTCTAGGTTTGTCATAGCTTTCCTTCCAAGGAGCAAGCATTTTACATTTCATGGCTGCAATCACTGTCTGCAGTGATTTTGGAGCCCAAGAGAATAAAATCCGTCATTGCTTCCACTTTTTCCCCTTCTATTCCCCATGAAGTGATGGAACCAGATGCCATGATCTTAGTTTTCTGAATGTTGAGTTTCAAACCAGTTTTTTCACTCTCCTTCCCCCTTATCAAGAGGCTCTTTAGTTCCTCATTGCTGTCTGCCGTTAGAGTGGGATCATCTGCATATCTGAGGTTGTTGATATTTCTCCCGGCAATCTTGATTCCAGCTTGTGATTTATCTAGCCCAGCATTTCCCACAATGTACTCTGTATATAAGTTAAATAAGTAGGGTGACAATATAGTCTTTTCATACTCCTCCTTAATTTTAAACCAGTCATTGTATGTCCAGTTCCAACTGTTGCTTCTTGACATATAGATTTCTCAGGGGACAGATGAGGTGGTCTGGTATTCCCATCTCTTTAAGAACTTTTCACAGTTTGTTGTGATCCACAGAGTCAAAGGCTTTCTCGTAGTCAATGAAGCAGAATTAGATTTACTCTGGAGTTCCCTTGATTTCTCTATGATTCAACAAATGTTGGAAATCTGATCTCTGGTTCCTCTGCCTTTTCTAAACCCAGTTTGTACATCTGGAAGTTCTTGGTTCACATAACTGCCAAATCCTAGCTTGAAGGATTTTCAGCATAACCTTAACTGGCATGTGAAGTTAGTGAAATTGGATGGCAGTTTGAACATTCTTTGGCATTGGCCTTCTTTGGGACTAGAATGAAAACTGACCTTTCCAGTCCTGTAGCCACTGCTGAGTTGTCCAAATTTGCTGACGTTCTGAGTGCAGAACTTTAACGGCATCATCTTTTAAGATTTGAAATATCTCAGTTGGAATTCCATCACCTCAACTAGCTTTGTTCTTGCTCATTAGTAAGGCCCCCTTGACTTCACAGTCCAGGGTTTCTGGCTCTAAGTGAGTACCACACCATCATGGTTATCTACATTTATGGTTTTATTCTTCTGATATAATAATCCTGATTTCTTCTACTAAAATCTAGACTTTTAAGTTCTAAATTTAAGCACACATTAGAGAAAGATTTAATTCTCTTATGTACAGAAGTGAATAAGATTGGATAATTAAAAACAACTATAAATGACAAATTAGCTCTTATTTTATCAATCAAGAACTTATAAAACAGATCTTTACTACCATGACTCAATATTTTTCTAATTTTATTATTTTTCAGGACTCTTTTCTCTTTTGTAAATTAAAATAACATTAAGCATTTTTATATTGAAAGAACTGACATTCCTTTTATTTGGATGTTTGCACATAATTACCATTAGAACAGTGCCCAAACCTCATCCTGGTTCAACAGATAAAAATCCTGCTTATTTCTGGATGAAAATGAAAATATTCCTCCTCTCAGAAATGTACTACCATTAAAAGAGGATAGAAAAATTGGAGTGAACAAATGATTTCCTGTTCCATATATATCTTGTTTAGTTTGCTTTATTCAGAATATAACTAGAAAATGCCCTACGAAATTTCTGGCTAAGGATAAACAGCTAAAGAAATTTTAATTTTTCATCTTGAAGTCAGATTTCAATGCTAATACTAATATATTTAATAAATCTTATATATCCCATATTCTATATAGCCATTTAGTGTTTGATTTCAAAGGAATGTTATTTCCTTATAAATGTAATAACATTTTCTCTCATAAGCTATATTGCCATACTTAGGATGTAGTTTATAATTCTATTCTACATCCCAAAAGATTTGACCCCAAGGTAGAGTTTCAAAGTTCCATTTTAAGTCAATAGACGTTCTAAGAACTATAATAAAAAGGCAGATTAAGGTTAATGAAACCTAATTTTATAAATCAAATGTATACCTATATATGTATGTATATGAAATTTCCCTAAGATTTCTTGCCCTTACCTTCAACATTTTACTGTAATTTGTTAAAATTTATGCAACACTGTTTAAAGAAACTGGATTTTATATGATTTGGAGGCTCACTCCCAAATGAATTCAAATAGTTTTGCTGTAGTGATCATTAAAAAACACAACTAAATTCCTTAAGATTTACCATGTTATGTGATTTATAAGAGTAATAGATGCGATCAGAACAGCTGTAATAAAATGAAGATACAAATGTAGTTACTTTGATCATTGAGGAGAACAAATATATCATGTCTAATCTCAGAATCAAAATAGTTTCCCATTGAGATACAACTGGTATCCTTCCATTTTGTGACTCATAAGTGGTAGCTTTCAATAAACATTCAAGTATAGGTCTAAAGGACCTTTATATTTCTAATGTGCTGGCCAGAGAAATAAAAGAAAATCTAAATTATATCTTGACATTTGACCATTAAGTCAGCTTTGCTGCTGCTTCATAAGTCCTTTGAACATTTATCTAAAAATTGTTTTTGCCTTGTTCCTTGGACCAAGTTTCAGTCAGAAATGTCGGGATGAGTATATGGTACACAAAGTATATGCCCCTATTTCTCTCTAATTCCTCTTTGATAATTTGGGTTCTGGTCCCTTGAAGATCAGGGCTCCAAAGTCCTACCATTGTGCACTACGGCTCTGGCCAGTCCTCCCTGACATAGCTCACGCATTTTTCCTGGACTGTTGGTTCCTCTGCCAAGCTACCCTGATGGTATGCTGTCCATCCACGGCTTGCTCTTGGAGAAGCTGTTTCTTGGATATCTTGACAGATATCTTCACTAGGATTACATATGGTTTGTGTCATGAGGTCTATGTAATCTCTGAGACTGGTTGCTTTGCTGGAGCTATTCTTTTGCTTGAATTAAACTGTAGGACTGACAAAATGTTCAGTTTCCTCCAAACTGTGCTTAGCTGTGTTCTGTTAGTTCTTAGCTTGAGAATGGAATAGGGAGTAAAAACAATATTTATCTTTTATTATAAATCTAGTAAATTATGTCTTTTCTGACCTGCTAATTAACAAAAGGGACCTGAGATTTAATGTTTAAAATGCAAATTTATCAAGAGTAAGATAACATTATGTGACCAAGGATTACTTCTGCTCCTGCCTTTTACATGCCCTGGTAATGTTACACCATTTTCAGTCCTCAAACATTAAGATTATGGTAAGCACACTAAAGAATGTTAGCTTCCACTAGTTATGTGAAATTATCTGGTCATTAGTTGCTTATATAAATTGTTTAATTCTATCCAACTCATAGAAACTGCTTATGGGATTTAGGAACCCTGAGGTAGAGGTTTATACTGTGTTTTATTGGTGTCAAAGTTTTTAAATACAATGTTGTACTTATCTGAAAGGTAAATTTAAAATTCTCCCAAAGTAGTTAAAATGCATATAATTTTAACATATATTAAAACAATATCTTATGTAAATTAACTTCACAATAAGTAATATTTTGAAGTGATAGTCATCTTTACATAATAAATTCTCTAGTCATAAAATACCAAAAGTCACCCAAAGACATCCACTTCCCTAATCCCTATGCAAAAACTGAAGTTAAAATACCATATGGGTATATGAAACCCTTCATTCTTCCCTGGTGCTAGAAGGGAAAAATTTAATACTGAATAATAATTGCCATTTTTAAACAATTCAGTCAATTACTTTTTGACCCTTAGCAAAATGAAATTTCTAAGGCTCAGTGATAGTGCAAACGAAGATGTACTTTCTAACAAAGTGTCTTCTTTAGATATAAAGCAGAAGCAGTAAGCTGCAATACTGTCAGCTAAAAATTTTTTGACACTCTTTGCCTAAATTGTAGGGATTCATACCACAAATGTCAGATACCATCTGTATAGTTCTATAAAAATCCTTTAAAACCCTATAGGAACCCACAAATTTCCACAATTGGCACGGTGGGGATACAGCACTTTTTAGCTGAAGGCACTGTATCTATGGGAGGATCTTTTTATTAGGAGGAACTAGAATGAGTTGTAAGTGCCACATATGGGGACTAGAATAATGTAAAAAAGAACAGCAGTTACTGAGCCATACTTGTAACACTTAAAAAAAAAAAAGAGATGATAAAGAGCTGGCATAGTCATAAGTTCTGTACAATCACTTTGGAAAGAGATCTCAAAGCTAACTAGCAAAGTTAATAAAAAAAAAAAAGTTTAGAGATCAAATAAAAAATAGAATTAAAACAGAATGAAAATTATAAGGCCCAGAAATGTTAGGAAAAAAATTAAAGATGACTGAAAAATTACGAATTAAAACATCTGTGAAAACATATGTAAAGGAAAAAATGCTTTTATGTTTAGAGTTTCTTACTGCATCTTTATGATTCAAAACATCAGCAAAACTAGTACAGACTTAACAGGTATGAAAACAATGAGTATTTCACTTGTTCAAGTCACTTTCAATAGCTTTCCTCTGATATACAGAGCCACTCCAAATTTCAAATGCTTTTGTTCACAGAGAGATCTAAGATCTGTAGGGATTTTATATAAAATATCACCAACCAAAGGTGTAGGATCTGCAAACTCTACATGTACTTACAAATAGTAATTTAAATTTTAAGGCAGCCACAGATAATAGAAGGAAGAAAGGTAATATTATATACTTGAACTTTTTCGTTATGTTTCAAGACAATTCACAACTTATATTAGATTTTCAACACTCTTCTACATAACTGGCATCTAGCAGCATCCCTTTTAGCTGTCTTTGGTTGCAAAGTATTATTGCTAGGAGAGGCTGGAGTTTATCATTGGAGTTTACAAAAAACTGAGGTTCTCAAGAAGCAGAGGATGTTGTAAAGATGACTGACTGGGACATGTAATGCATAGAAAGTTCTGGGGTATGCAGAATGTGCATTCAACATGTTAATAAAATGACTGATGTGGTCTCCATTGCAGTCCTGGAATAATACTACACTACTCCTTTTGTGTGAATGCCATGGCCTTTGATTCCCTTACCCTGAGTGAGGTTCTGGCTTCGAAGAACACAACAAAATTATTTTCTAGTCTTATAAGAGCCATATTAACATTCTATACAGAAATCTATACAGAAGATCATTAACTTGCAACCTCAAATATTTGCTTTCATAAGAGGGAGACAATCATAATCACCTGCAACTAATGTAGACTATTAACAGATAGAACTTTGAATTGGCATGGAGGCTAAGAGGATTCAGGAATGACACATAAGAAATGAAACTCAACAGTAGGAGACTCTAATAATCAGAAAGTGGAACTGCATGACAATGGAAGGCTTTATGCATAGAGCCTGCCACACAAAACCAGCTCAGAAGGTACATTCATTTTGATCTCTAGAAACAAAATTTGAAAACATAAAAATGGGAACTTCATTTAACATTTTTACAAGAGAAAGAAAAGGCAAATCTGAGCCAACTTATTGAGAGTGAGGAGAAACAATTGCTTAATAAAAAAGAAACAACTGACTTGAACTAAGTGTGGAGGGTACATCATTAAATTTCTCTTGGCTTCCAGTTTGGAAGGACACAGGAAATGGATTGATTCTATCAGTGTGAGTTCACCTTCCAGGTCTACTCCAAATGTTTTCTTCTCTTTTCATTCATTTAAGTCTAACACAAGGGAGAAGAAAGTAAGTTCAAATTATTTCTGCCTGAACACAGCATCAATCTTAACTCTTCATGTAGTTTTTATGAGAGGCAAACACTGATAGAAAATAGGAAAAAGTGAAAGTGTTAGTCCCTCAGTTGTGTCTGACTTTGTGACCCTATGGACTGTAGCCCACCAGGTTCCTCTATCCATGGATTTCTCCAAGCAATAATAACGGAGTGGGTAGCCATTCCTTTCTCCAGGGGATCATCCCAACCCAGGGATCGACTGTGGGTCTCCTGCACTGTAGGCAGATTCTTTACTATCTGAGCCACCAGGGAAGCCAATAATCTATAAATAAACTCCGGAAAGTCAGGTAATCAGGGAATACTGGCACGGAGGTGCAGAAGGAAAGATATTATAAATTGTAAAGATACTCATATTCTTATTGGAAGTGTCTTTACATTTGTTTAGACCACGATGGCTCTAGAACTCTTACAATAGCAGTAGAAAATACATTTTAGAACTCTGCTTGATCGAAAAGAGTGAAAAAACAAGTTTCAACAAATTATTAGGTAAAATCTGTAATATTCCACCTGGCTTTAACCTGTCCTGCTTTCTGCTAAAATTCTCTTGAACATTCATCTGATTAATACTGTATTAATCTCAATAACTTTTGTTTTCTTTTTTATTTCACCCTCCATAAGATAATATTTAACAAGGGCTAGGAGAATAATCACAAATGCAGTGAAGACCTGCCCCTTTCTAGTCCCCTAACTTTGGACGGTTATAAAATACATATTAACTAAATAAATAACATTTTAAAAAAGTCATAAATGTACTGTCAATATTTTGAAAAAAAATCTCTTAACTAATATTCTATTTAATTACCTCTTCTTCTGAAATTTCTTCTTCTCTATTCCTCTTCAGAGTTTTAAGAGAATCATGGATTCTACTTTTGGAGGGATTACTTCTTGAAATCAAACCATTTTAAATTACTGTCCCCTCCCATTTGATTCTTTATCATCAGTATCACATGGTTATTGAGTGCTTGCTTTGCATGGTATAATGTCTTAGGGGTTTCATATACTATAATATATCCAAAACATAGTCTCTGTCCTTAAGGGATCTTCCATTAAGCGAGAGATAACTACAAAATGAGCATGCATGTGTGCAAGAACACAGGAGCATTTGCACAAATCACTCACACACACACACACTATGCTAGTTACAAATAATGGTACACATAACAAGTTCTTTAGAAATACAGGGATGAGTGCAGGTCCTGGAGGCTAGTGAGGCCCTTAAGGAAGGTAGAATCTAGAAAAGAGGAGAATGAAAAGCAGAAAAAGTGGAGAAGAAAGGCAAAGAGTTAAGGCGAAATAAATGTACTAGTTTGGCAAAAGCCTTCATTCAGGACAGTCTAAGGGTAAAAGCCACAGCTCCAGGACGTGCTAAACATGGAGTATCAAAATGAAGAACATGGATGATAATTTGGCCCCTTTTTCTCTAAAAGTAATTTATGAGAAGCACTAAACCATAACTACTCTTCTTTTGTAAAGCTTCAAAACATCTTTTCTGTCAACCTCGAGAATACCTCTATATTTTACTATTCTGGAGTTGAATAGAGACTAAGTGAAGAAACAGTTTGTTTCGCTGTTTCCTAAATCTAAGGACATTTACATCTTGGATTCAGCAAGTAAGATATTGATTATTTTCTTAATAAAAATGTTTCAATGATCAATATTTTAGGTATTATTTTATACTATAGGTATATCCAGATGAGCTAAAGCACCCTTTGACAGCACACTATTGAATGTTATAATTTCTGTATCGAAATATGTAAAGACATTCTCAAATAGTAACTAGGAAGATACACATTTACAAATATACACATCCTAGATTTGATAAGGTAAAGGTAAACAGATGCTGTGACTCCTTCCAAACAAAAACCCCACAAGACTAATTAAGAGAAGCAAGTGGCTCCCTGTAATATGAATGTGCAAAATTAAAGCGTGATAAACTGATATTTACATAAATATTAAACCATTATTTGATACATTGTCCATGATCTTCTCAGATATGTCATGGGTGGTTCAATGAATGACTTTTTCTTCAAATGGAGAAAGTATTCAGAGGCTAAATTCCAACACTTTAAAATGACACACACATACACCAGTCTTTATCTGTTTGACCACTGCCTCTAGAAAGTGAAAAATGATTTTGTGATAAACGGTCTTGTTTTTAAACAAGCATTTCTACACAAATCTTTAGAGTTGAAGCAGGAAAAAACAAACAAACAAACAAACTTACAGGTGCTATTAGATTGAGATTAACCAAAGTGTCTCTATCCAATTCTTCAGTTCTCTCACGCTGCAGCTATCTGTTTAATTTTACCTTAAATTTTTCTAAGGCCCTTTCCCCTCCTCTATTCATTTTGGTTAAGCTGAGCTCATCACCTTTTCGCCCTTGAGCCTGTTCTCTAGTGCCCTGTCTTGGTGGGCTTCTAAAGTTGCTGTGAAAGTGAAAGGCACTAAGTTGTGTCTGACTCTTTGCGACCCCGTGGACTGTACCATGGATTTCTCCAAGCCAGAATATTGGAGTGGGTAGGAGTTCCCTTCTCCAGAGGAGATAGAACTGGGGTTCCCTGAATTGCAGGTGGATTCTTCACCAGCTGAGCTACCAGGGAAGCCCTTAAAGTTGCTATGATTTTTCCTAATTTTCCTCTTTGTCCCCAGAATTCAATCAGATGTCTTGTCATGGATTCCTTGCCCTCCATGGGATGTCTTGCACTTAAGTCACATACTGCATCCTGCAAGGACTCATCTTCAGCTTTGAATCTCTCCCAACTCCAGAATGTCCTACCTCACATTAGTTTTATTCAGGCACGGTTCACTCAGTACACCTTCATATTACTCATTCTAAAGCACATCTCTGATTATGTGAAATTCAAGCCCATAACATTAACAGGCTCCATACTGACTAAAACAAACATCATAGCTTGATCTTTAAAGCACTCAACAATCTGGTCTCCTTTCACATATTCTAAATTCTATTTCCCTTTTAACATTCCAAATTCCCGTCAGACCTCGTATTCACTGTTCTCCAGACATATGTCATATGCTCTTGCTCTGGGTTGATATTTTTCTATTTGAATTGTTCATTGCCTCCAACCTTAGATTACATCTTATCTCAAACATCTCTTATCTCACTGACTCTGAGGAAGGTGCTCCCTACCATAAACTCCTGTCTTACATTCTTTCACTTTTCCTGGATCTGCTTACTTCATGAATTATAAGAGGAGGTGTAAGCAAAAGAAAAGGGACTATCAAGGAAAGTAACCACACAGTTATGGAGTGCCTATAAAAAATGTATCAAAATGCAAAATATTTTTATACTGTTTATGATCTTCTTTATAGCAATAATGAAGTATTACAGGAAATAATATAAATCAGTAACTCTGAACACAGCACTATGAGGGACACAAGGAACAATTTATTATGTTCCAGGCACTCATTTCATTTTCAAGAATCCAGTGAGGTTCATACTATTACGACTTACCTCACTTTCAGCTGAGAAAGCTGAGGAAAGAAATAAATCTTAGCTATGAAGTGTTAACTCTGGGATTGGAACCCCCACAATCTACCACCGGAGCTCAAACACTAGGCTTCTCTGCCTCTTGCTAACAATTGCATCTGCATAATTTACCTCGCCTTCCCCTCACCAATAACAACAAGGACCATACCATGATTTCATTTCAGGACATCTGACTGTGCCATTGAAATGTAAACAAACAAACAGACAGACAAAAAACCTTTCACTTCTGTCTAGCTTTAAAAGAACTTTGAAGTGCATTCAGTTATATGCAGCCAAATTTTGATGAGAGAATTAGATAAAACTTTTTCTTTGTCTTATGATATACATTAAATTTTAACATTCTTTATTTCCAAACATCTTAAAATTCTATAAAGATGAAGATATAGAATACTGAAGTGACATTCCATCAATAATATTTGACATCGAATATACAAAATGTTAATGGCAGCAGCAGAAACAGATTCAAAGAGAATGTTAACCAATATTCTGCAAGATAACTAAACACATGATTACAATTTATACAATTTAGGAAAAGACAAAATTTAGTCTTCCTCCAATTTTTGTCTTTTCTGAATCTATTTCCAGTAAGCCAAGGGAAGCTTTCCTTTTATTCTGTATGGAAAAGACACACAAATATTTCTCACATGCATTAATTCATATAAGCATAAAATGTACAATAAATGTGGCAGTACATCGGACATTAAATACTCAATTTTTATATCCTGTTTTATCACACTATTTTTTCTGAGATATTTTATAATTAAAGTGTAACTTAATAAAATGAAAAAGTCAAAAACAGCAATTGACAAACAAAAACTACTACTTACCTATCAATGCTGTGATTTAGCCCAATTATTATTTCAGATTCTAAAATACAGTGTTTAATAAACTATTTTATTGAGTCAGTAATTTTTAAAATTTTAATATTCTTATCACCGGACACAAGTTTTAAAAACCACCTCCCTACATACTCTCTACATATAATTCACAACAACCCCTATAGATCACATAGGAGCTCAAGGAGTTGCATCAATAGCTTAAACACTGTCATTACAAATACATTTCATTTGTCTGAAGTAGGTATTTTTTAAAGAGGGGAAAACATGATCTAACTCTTGTTTGCTCTTTAAAGTTTTATTGTTTTAGCATTTTATACAGGGAGTGAGCATTAGCATACTCAGGAGAATGGCTGAAAGGAAAAGGTCTCAAGCTACCCACTGCATGGCTGAGAGGATAAAGCACGGATATAAAAACTTTTGTCAGACTGCACACTTTCCTCATGTTAAGAGTACTGCTACTCTCAAGAGCATATATTCATGTTCTTTCTACTTCGAGTTTTATTACTTCTTTTGTATTATTTAATACATCTAAAGACACTTCCAAAAGACAAATTTTTCCATTTTGAAAAAGTAATGGTTTGGAACCTGATAAAATACATTAATGTTCACCGTGTGTTTTTCACAAAGGTGATAGAGTAAAAGTGCTATAAAGCAATTAGGCATACAATCTTAAAGACATTAATATGTCAAATAAAATGAGATGTCTAAAAAGTCAACAAAAATAATATCCTGTGAAAGGTCAAATGGAAATAGGCCCCAAGAAAGACCGTATTTCTCTTTCAGGCCTCTGACTAGATATTTAGTGAAAAAATACAGGAAGAGAATATAAGAATGAGAGAAAGTACTGTTCTTACCTCAATAACTTGAAAATAGAAGTACATGATGTTTAACTCTCAGAAGTATGGACATTAAGTTACAATACATCTTAACTGAATGAATTGTTCAGGATTCAGATTCTAATTTTTCCTCCTGAACTCTAAGTTTTAACAGGGTCCATATTTTTTAGTAAACAAGAAACTGATATGCTTGGCTTATTGAATAAGGCCAGGCATTTTTTCAAGTGTCATACACATTTCTGAAATCCACAATACATCAATTTTTAATACATCTACTCTCTCAGCTCCATTAAAAAGATGGTAGGGGAAAGATTTTAGAGTAATTAATGATATAGTTAGCTGCTAAATATTAATAGGAATCGTAGTCTTGCATAAAATATAACATATAAACCTTGCCAATACAGACGCACCAGTAATTAAAGTTGAATATGTAATTACACTGATTTATAAGACAGGCAAAAAGTTACACTTTACTAGCTTCTATGTAAACTGTGGCTAACAGTTAAACTTTGCATTTTACGGTTTATAAAAACGGGCAATATCTTGACTACAGTTCATAAATGGTTTAGAGACCTGTAATAGTAGTAAAAATTATGACAACTTATTCCATCATGAATATTCTTATTGCCCCATACAAACCAAACTGTGATAATGATCCATAGATGAAGACTCATCTTAGACACGTCTATACACCCAAGAGAATGTTAGTAGCAGGAAGAATTTGTAGAGGACTGCCAGTACAATCGTTACAGGACATTGGAGAGAATCTAAAAGCTGTATTAAAACCAATTCTGATACGCTTTTTTATATCATGATCCTGGTGAAGTTTAACTCCATTTAAATTTGTATTTTTTACTTACGCACCATTCAAAACTTCAGAAGACTACTGAATTTTAGAAGCATGGGCGTATAGGTTCTTCCCCTTATGGAGTCTGTTAGCCCCACTTACATGTGTGGCTGAGGCGAGCAGCCTGGGCTGCTGTTCCCATTGCTGTCGATATGATCCAGGGAACCATTGAGGTCTTCGTGGACAGCCTGCAGCAGGCCGCTGGAGGCGTTATTGATCAGCCCGGGGTTACTTAGCAAAGGTAAACTGCTCTCTGCCAAGGCAGCCTAGTGAAATGAAGAGGGTGTAAAACAACTTTGGAAATGCCCTTTCAAATAATTTTAAAAACATCTATCTTCTAATGGTTTTCAATTCTGATACAGGTATTTCAGAGGCATTTCAATAAAATGTATGGGAAAGACCAAGGTTCCTAACTGGCAACTTGTGGCAGCAACACCAAGGAAATTAAGTGTGACGTTCAAATAGAAACAACTGTTCTCCCAGAAAACTTTCTCACTCATGTTTCAGCCTCCCATATAATGAAAGAGTATCCTCACATGAAGCAAAATACCCCAAGATAATATAAGCAGTTGCTCTGCTTTTTAAAAATGACCAGAACTTAACTCAAAATAAAGAAGTCCTGACATTTGCCTCCTCTGCATAAAAATTATATATTATAATTAAACTTTAAAGTTTTTGCCACAAGCACCATGTTCCCCAACACTATGATGTGAAATCATTTATGACAGCCTGGATAAATATTAATGCATAGCCACATGCATTTGCAAAAGCTTCTATCAATCTAGCATTTGCAGAAAAACCGAGTGTTCCAGATTTTGCCACAGGGTGTCCTTCTTGCTTCTTCACATCAAAAGTAGCTTGAATTAGAACCAGTGCTTCCTATAGTACTAGGTACTACAACTTACTTGGATGATAAACCAACTATTAAGGATAACGACAATCCCACCTAAATACAAAGTCATGCCAAAAAATTCAGATACAAGGATAATGAGAAGGCACATTTAATGATATTACCTGCAAACTGGCATTCAGAGCTGCTCCATAGCCTAAACTGGTAGGTATGTTTTTTACTAAGGTTGGGCTTCTGCAAGAAAAAATAGATGATTTATTAGTTAAAATGTAAAGAATGTGGATCTCGATAAACTCAGCTAAAAAGATATGTTCGGCTTTGTAGCCTCACACAACTAGCACAGAATGGATGTATATAAGACCACAGAAATCGGGTGATACAGTTCAAACATGTAATTTTTTACATAGTACACACACACACACACACACATCAATCTGGCTTAGGAAATATATAAATTTAATCCAGGAATCTAAGTAATGAAACTTTATCTAGACTATGGTGTGCAGGCAAAGTAGAACATGACCTTGAGGATCCCCAAACCTGTTTCTAGCTAGGTGGAGGTTTTACATCCAAGAGGAACAACATTCATATAAAATTTTTTAAATGTAAATATACAACACAACTACCAATTT
>NC_057832.1:62101151-62103651 GCF_910594005.1 Cervus elaphus
AAAGCAATGACATTTATGTGTTTAGTGAATGATGAATTTAAAACAATTTAAGATGTAGCAAAGTGTGAAGACAAAGAAATTGTATGTTTAATTAAATGAAACAAGGTATTGGTTTGATTGAGAAAAAAATCATCATTAAGATGAAATATTAGAGGAAGACTTAGAGGGTTAGGAAAAATGCAGCAAAAATGATACTGAGGGGGGATATAATTGCTTTCTGATCAGTTTTATAAGCTCTGTTTATTTTTGGCCAAATTCTGTTTCAATATTAACAGTAATGTTTTTTATTTAAGTTAGCAGCATTTGATACAATACACATATTACCATCTGTGACATTATAAATGATTTGCCATTATTCCAAGACAAGGATTCTTGTTAAGTTCTTCAATTAAAAATACACTAGAGGTAGAAAAGAGAAAGATTTTTTTTTTAGAGTATTAACTTGTAGGCATGATACTATAAAGGCTTTTTGCTATAAAATCTCATTTAAAAAATCAAGATTAGCTCATGTAAAAACTGTTTCTGCGATAAAATCATATCCAATTGGGTGGTTTGGTCTAAACTTTCTTAGAGAAAACTTAGATTTGACCTCTTTGAGATAGCCGAATGTATATGATATAGTCTAAAGATAATAGTAAGTCTAAGTGGTAAGTAAGTACATTAAACCACAGCAATACACCCTGAGATATCAATCATTTCTATCACTATAAACAATCTAAAATTCCATCTGTTTCTATGCATTATTGTGTTAAAAGGCACAGGATCTGCCCGGTACTTGATTTAAAGACCAGAAGTGAGAGAGAGGAGCCCACTAAGGGAGCCCTCGACAAACCTGTATTTCTAACTGCTGCACCACCTGCATTTGCACCCGGCACTGGGCAGTGCTTCGGTCATCCAGCGCGTGCTCGTTGTTAAGGTGCCTAAACACACACAACGCAAAGCAGAATGTTAAGCCAGGGCTATCTCAGTAGCATATGTTCCACTTAAAACCACTGACGCCACATTTCCTCCATACTGGGACAAAATAACACCTTGAAATGATATCAAAAAAAAGTTAAATATGCTGATGTGCTTAGTGAAAATTATTTATGCAATGTAAAGATACCCTTCAAAGAGTAGAAAATGTAATTGTCTCTAAGCTTGTCAGTTATAACAAAAAATTTTTCCCCAAACTATTTTCAGAATAATGGTAGAAATCACTAAATATATTTCACAGAGTCATGTCTTTTTTTTCTTTTAAAGGGCACCTTATAAATACACGAACCAAAAGTCAATCTAAAGAGAACAAAGGCAATTCTCTATTCCATTTTTCTTTAGATAATTTTGGCTCCTATGATGTTATTTAGTGAGCAATGCCTTATGTTATCAAGATGTGGTGTGAATGAAGGACAGCAAATTATCATCCCATGGTAACATAAAACTTATAAAGAATGATCACTTGCTATTACTAATAATTAAAGTGCATTGAAAATTCTGAGAATCAGAAGCATCACAGATTGACATTTCATGTCCAGTGTCCTATTTAGGATACATCTATCCTAATCTTACAAAAAAGTAGGAAGAGGTAAGACATTCTCATTATCTTACTCTGACCTTGATTACATGCTAGTTTATTATTATTTCATAATGCTTAAAAAGATCTCTTTAATGAGTCACATGTTGATACATCAAAAGTAATTTAGTAGAGAAGCATCTCCAATGAATAAGAACATATTCAATAATATATACTTTATAATATATCATTTATTTGCTGCCTCCTAAAATTTAAAAAAAAAATCTTCAATCAATTTAATATCCTTTGGTGTGTCTATTTCACCAACGGGCAAACTAAGACAGCGATTTAAAAAATGTTCTCACCAATGTATCTAAATAAAACATAAAAAATTATTCACAAAATTAAATAAGAATTTCATATTTATCCATCTGGGTTCAAGTATCATTAGGAAGGTATACTAGTCTAAAAAGTTTAATGCAGTCCTCATTTTACTAAAATTCAACAAAAATACTTTTGTGCCCATTCAAATTATTTAGCTCCATTTCTTAAAATTAACAGAGTCAACAAAGACATAGATGGACAAATATATAACACATATAAAGAAGATTTTAAATGGTATTTATGAGCAAGAACTAATAAATACATAACAAATATAAATATGTAGGTTTCTTTGTTAATAGACCTAGGCTCAGCAAGTAGAAATCTTTGTGCGACTTTGCCCCATCCTTTGATAAATTAAACCAGTACATTTTAGTACCCCTCACTGATCATGACAACAAAACTTCCATGTGTCTTAGTACGATTGTCATAATTGGTTGAAGAGAGATGGTGGACTAAAATAGTGGGGTGTAACAGGTCAGGTCTGAGGTGTGCAGTCACAGCGCAGAAGAGGCACTTGCACTCCACCTGTCTGTTCTTCGACCACCTCTGTTCGGGTTTGGTTAACAAACTAACTGGAATGATACACACCACTACATATAGAAGAGATAATCAACAATGACTCCT
>NC_057832.1:62106151-62133651 GCF_910594005.1 Cervus elaphus
GTTTAAACACTGACAGGAGTTTAAATACAAAATGTTAGCTGTCACTATTCATTTAGCTGATTATGTGAGATGCCTTAGTTTTGAGAGATGAGGGCACTGTCACCAAAAGAAACAACATTCTGACAAGTTCAAAGAATGCCTTCTTGAGGTCATAATTTTGTAGCCATGCTGCCTAGTCAAAGACAAAGAAATAGACAATACACACTAAGTAAAAGCATAATTTTTAGAGTAGTCAGCTGCAAGAAAAAAAAGATAACAACTTTCCATTAAATAGTCTGTCTCTACTACCTTTTTATTGCTTTTCATATAGTGTTAAACCTTAAAATATTAAGCTTTGCAATAAACCTAACTCATTTCATCAACTAATTACTCTTTAATAGACTGATATTTTATTGACACTAACCATTTTGCCTTTCTTCAAAGAATATTTCTATCTTTGCATCTCAGACCACATTTTGTTTATTGGCATCTGCACATGCAGTTCAAAAACACTTGTCTGCCAACTTGAATGTTATATATTGTAAACCTTTTGGTTTAAGCTCTTACAAGTCAATCCATCTATTACATTCAAGCTGACATAGGGCCAATGGAATGATAATTAATTCTGCAGACAAACTACACTAAAGTTTTGTTGGATATTATTACACCTTGACATTTATAAGACAATAATGAAGAACTAGTATTAAATCATTTTAGTGATCTTAGATCCTCAAGGAGTGACTAGAAAAATGGTTACCTTTTTTGAACAACCTACTTCACAGTAATTCAAAAATTTTCCTAGACACCTTTTAATCTAGAATTTCTTTTTTATGTTTTATTTTTCTGCTTTCATCTTTGCTGTTATAAATAACAGTTTCTAATTTAGTCTTATTTTTTAATCGAATAGAAAAAAACCTCATTGAATATTGAAGAATATATATTACACATATGTATACATGGCTAAGAATATGGATGTTATTCATAAGCAATTGTCCTCTGATGGCTTTTTCTTTGATGCTGGGCAAAAATTGAGGAATTCTACCACTTTTTATGGTGATGCAATGTGAGAAAGCGAGTTTGGGACTCAATATATTTTCTACTATCCTTTGCTATTAAACATATGCAGGATAAATAGTAATAATGGATAGTTTCCTTTACTTGAATCCAGACAATGGGTAAGTTGTCTGATACCAAAGTACAGCTCAAGCTATACAATTTATTTCTAGTGCATTTTAGAAATAAAAATGCCATAGCATTTTCTCAAAAAACTTTTATAACAAACACTGGGTACCACATTTCTGGAGAATGTATGTACAAAAAACTTGCGAGTTAAAAACTTTACAGCTTTTTGACTTGTCTGACATTTTCCCCTCCAAGACTCTCTGTTCTCTCCATTACTACAAAAGAAAAGCAAAATCTTCTTTCCAAGAAAATCTGTATTAACGGTAATGCCTTCTTCATTTCACTTTCCACACAGACACTAAATCAACTTTTTTTTCCCTGAGTAACTGAAATTAATTTAATAAAACATATCATTTTATTTCTCTTCAAATTTCTCATACACATCAAGAAAAAGACAACACCAGTATAAAAATACGTTAAATTAATATTTCATTTTAGTACCATATACTGGCATTAGCTCTATTAACAGAATTATCACATTTATTTGACTTAGAGAATCTAAGCGCATCGTGACAAAAACGGGCTGAAAGGAGGGCCCTGAAATCTCCTGTCATGTGTTCTGTCATCCCTATAAAGTTAATGGGCTGGAAAAATGGTCAGTCTTTGGAACCAAAGTTGATATTTAATTGAAAGGAAATGCTTTTTTAATTGTAACTTCTTCACTTTTATTTTTAAATACTAGCATGAATATGAAAAAGACTCATGGAGAGTAAAATGAGAGTTCATATTTATACAAATTTGAGATGAATAAAAATGTTTATTTCCATGTGCCATAAAGGAAATTATATTGAAAGACATATATTTTTTCTTAAAGCTTTATTTTGAATTTTGCTAGAAATAACAACTTAGAGCAATAAAATGTATGATGACTGAGCTATAAGGCTTAAATTGCTATTCTTAAGAAATAGCAGCAAAAGTCCTCTAAATAAACTTAATGATGAATAATATATCAATCAGAACTAATATATTCAAATGAAGAAATGTGAAATTAGTTCTTCAGAGAATGAATATTCTTATTTTCTGTCCTTGTTTTAACAAATATTATTTTTCTTAGATAAGAAATCTTCAGCAAAGTTGCCTAATATTTTAAGGGCTCTTTTAGCTTAGAACATTTGAATTGGCTTCCTACCCAACAAAATGGCAGCTCACAACTATTCTGGATAGTGCAAATTTTCGATTAAGGCCGTGTACAAAGTACACAGTAATATAGGAAGCATTTTTTTCCTTTAATTGGTCAGAAATTTTTTAAAAAAGTTAAATAATTCCTTGTGGAAGTCTTCGTGTAATTCAGTTATACAGTTACTATGATGCCAAGTACTTGGGCCTTGCTGTGAAGGTGCTTCTGCTCTATACCCTGTAGTATACCATTTGTAAACACATCTTTTTGATGTTTCTGCCAACATCCTGGCAACAAAGCAATGCAATTTCAAATGAGCTAATTAACTTAATTGTTGATGAAGCATGAAATAGTTCATTGACCCTGTTAGCTGCTCCATGACAACATAAGAGTCTCAGCCTGTGAAGTTACTCATCTCCATAAACCTATCTGTAGCTCTCTGTTTAGATCTCTTGCATTCTGAAATTGTGGGTGGAAAATGTTTCATGAAAGATGCATATTCTCATTTGAAAAAGAACCTCTTATGAATTAAAAAATATATTATCACTGTGTGAAGAACTTAAGGATATACCAAGTTTTGATTTTAAGTTAGAGAAGCCTTACAGTCTATCAGACAAGCTTAGGGCCATGTATGTTTCTTTATGATTCTCAGGGCAGCAAGTCACAACATGGAAAAAATACAGCTATCTTAAAATTTTAGCTATGATTAACTTTCAGTTTTTCACTCTTACTAAATCAATACATTAAACATTATTTAAAAGTAAGAAATAAAAAAATCTGCAATAAAAATAAGCCTTTAAAATGTGTCTTTTGTTTAAATGTGTGTCTCTATACAAACACACACACACACACACACACACATATGACTTCTCACATAATCTCACTGGAAATTTTTATAGAAACCTCAAAATTTAAGTGAATCCTACGAACATATCTTTCGATTATTAACGACACTATCATAGTAGGCTACTTTTTATTATTCATTCAAAGACCTTTCGTGAAATTTTCTCATGAAAAGTAAAGATGGAGAGTTAACCTTCTTAGCCTGAGTTTGCTAATCCACTTGTTGAAATACACAGAAAACATACAGAGTGCCTTAGGATGGACCTTTACTTTCTTTCTTCATCTTTCTTTTGCTTATTTACAGCAAAACTGCCTAAAACTCCCATATAATCCACTCCCTCCGCTAAAAAAAAGTAAAAACCTACTTTAAAAACTGTCCAAAATCTTCACAAATGCTTTCACAGCCTGGCCATTTGCAAACTCCATGGCCGTAGAGAGTGTGAGAGGCCCCAGTCTCCTCATGTGACGAGCTGTAGCAAAAGAACACGACGTCAGATTCATCTCAAAAAGCCATAATCGTTGCAGGCTGCTAGCGCCTGTCAGGTTACGATCAGTGACAAACAGGTCAAAACAGGTCAATTCAGCTCAGAGCAGTCAGAAAAATTTAATCGTTCTATTGAATAGTTCAACTGCCAAGGCTAGATGATGTTCCAATTAGAGGAGAAATAAAGCCAAAGATGACTGTTAATAAAGGATGAAAAACTAAGAGGACTGTATAATATCATATGCTAATCCTGCCACATGACCTTAATGTAACATTTACCTCTAAATAAAAATATATATTCATATGTGGTCAAGTTAAAAAAAAAACAAAAAAACCTGTGTCTTTAAGAAAGTAATAGGACAATCACCACAAGATTTTTGAAATGCTCTTTTAGAGATAATATGGACCTTCAGAATCATTTACATTGTTTAATATTTATGTGTGAATCATATATATTTCTGCTAGTTACAGTTGATCAAAAAATTCTACTTTGGAATGGTATTCATTAGCTATCTCTTTTACAATTAACCAAGACTTTTGATAAGTGAGTATTGTATCAGATAGATCCTAGAGACATCAACCAACTTCTGAAGTATATAATCATCAAATTACTCTCAATTAAAACAGCATGAAAGCATTCAAAAGCACACCATTTTACAATAATGAAATCTAACAAGAAAAAATTTTCATGATACTCCAAGAAAGACCAAAACATCACCAAATTATAGCATTATATTTTAACTGTACTGTATAAATGCATGTTTCTTTGAAAAAACACTTGTTTATGAGAAAAGAGTTTATTGCTGACAGGCAGGTATTCACATTACAGAACATTGTCAATCTACTACACTGAAATATGAATTTTATAACTCTATATCATATGGCATTAAGCCACTCTGTAAAGAAATCGTGTACTTACGTTCCATCTTTTAAAAGGTATTTTTCACTGAGCAATATTTTACCTTATATATTTTATGTAAATCACATCAAAGGATCTGATTAGGTTACCATATGCCTGCATAAATAGAGTTAAATGGATAAAAAGTATATGGGTGACCCTTTTACAAGGGTACTTTTTATACAACCAAAAACACTAAGTTGAAAAAAATGATCTAATATAATGTACTAAGTGTCGGTAACTGAAATCTAAATTTTTCTTTAGGAATTTTGATGCAAATTTATCCAGGACATTACCATAAGTTCATTTTAATTATATATTTATATTCTTCTTTCTTCTGGTTTATGATACCTGTGTTTGCATGCTTATGTATATCTATTCTCTGATTTCTAAGCACATGGTTGTAACATATATTAAGGGGGATATCTATATATGTACATATACATACATATATATATTATGCATCTTTAATTATTTGAAACTCATTCTTAAGTTTTAAAATGGTAAGAAGATTCTCATTTCAGCAATCGGGTTAATCATAGCATCTTTTGACACAATAATTCTACATGCACTTATTATAAAATAACTTTCTTCAGGAAATTCCCCATTCTATCCATCAAACTGCTGGCATTTGAGCTGTTTTTTTTCTGATGAAATAATATATAAGATAATTTAAAAGTTTCTACCTATTTAATTTGCTGTC
The DNA here is from genome assembly GCF_910594005.1 of Cervus elaphus. Taxonomy (NCBI): domain Eukaryota; kingdom Metazoa; phylum Chordata; class Mammalia; order Artiodactyla; family Cervidae; genus Cervus; species Cervus elaphus. The sequence goes on from NC_057832.1 coordinate 62,111,358, forward strand.
CTACACCCTCTGCCTCTGTTAAGTACAAATCATTATTTTTCATTTTACAGATAGTGAAAGTAAAATTTGGTGATAAGTAACAAAATATATGTCATGAAATTTACCTGTCTCGCCTTGCATTTAGAACTGAAGACTGTCCATTCACTATGGTATGATGGGTTATTGGTGGTGATGCTTTGGAAGTGGTGGAGGAGGTAGTCGAGGAGGAATTGTTAGTAGTGAGGTCTAGCCCTCCATGCTTAATGCCATTGTCTTCCATACTGTGAACTCCAGTCACTTCTTTCCATAACTGCTGAATTTCGGCAGGACTTAAGCCAGCTATAAAATGAAAGGAAGCCCCACTAATATAACAAAGTAAAGTTCATATAATGACCTTAGTATTATTACTGGATTGATGCAAACAACAAAAGTGATGTTACCGGAATAATTAATATATGATGATAAATCAGTTTTACATCATCAGCACTATATTTTTTCTCTTTAATAATCATTTATCTGTTAAAGACTACCAATTCAAGAACAGTATGAGAAATAATAGTATTGGGGCTAATATCAAGGATCAGTTGAAAAAACACAGCAAGTTCCATTTGAAAATTAAAGTATTGGACTTTCAACAGTATTAAAATTAAAATTATCGGATTTTTATTTATTGCTAGTATCAGTGAGGAACTAAAAGACAAAGACACTTGGAAATAATACATACAAAAAGAAATAAAAAAAAGAAGGAGGGAAAACACAAGTGTCAGAGGAAAACAGTGAACACTCAAAAGAAAAATACATTTGACAATTATCAAAGTATTTTGATCTTTCTCAGAGAGGCAAAGGAAATAACTGAATTTCATTTTCAGGTCCTAAATAAGCCAATATGTTTACTTAAACGGATCAATTAAGCATATAATATCTAAATTTCTCCTCCATTTTATGACTGACAGAATAAATCAACTACTCATTTTAAACAACTTTCTGGTTCAGATTATGCAAATTTACCTGATTTATGAGAAATGAAAAGAGAAACCTTAGGTTGCTACTCTTATCACAATTTCAAACAGACAGTTTTACCAAAAGCTGTCATTTTGATGATTCTGGCTCCTCAAGATTTTTAGACATGTCCTGAGACTAAAGAAATGACAGGATAGCTCAGATTCTCAAAGTTATTAAAAGTTATTTTTTTCTATGAAAAGAGGATGGGTTAATAAAGAAAGGTATTTCTGTTACAAAGGAAATGCTTTCTATATAAAGATCATTAACGACTAATTTAATTCTAGCTTTAACCTAAGATTCTGAAACTTTCATGACTGTGACTTTTTGTTGCCTGGCTGCATGTGTTTAGGTGTCTTAACAGCAAAACTCCATGAGCATATCTTTTTCTGCTGAGCATCAACACACCCTCGGTATCAGAACTTTCACCATCTCGTCTGCTGCCTCTCTGCTCCGGTCACTTCTTGCCTAGACACTGCTATAGCTTCCTGACTGTCTTCCTGTTTTCACCTTGCCTTTGGATCATTTACTTTTCATCTATCAGCCCAAAGTTATCTCTCTAAAAGTAAATTAAACCATGACACTTCCCCAGCAAAGCCTCTAATGGCTTCTGAGAACACTTAGAAGAGAAAAAAAAAAAAAAACTTACTGCAGCCTACAAGGAGCTGGCACTTATTTTTTATTTTTATGTTACATGCATTTTCCTTATAATTAAAAGAAGTTTGAAGTTTATGAGTAAAAGGTTTTGTTTTTCTTTTTTTCCCAAATTTTGTTGGACTATAGTTGGTTTACAATGTTGTATTAGTTTTTACTGTAAGGCAAAGTGCATCAGTTATATACAGACATTTACCCCGTCTTTTTAAATTTCCTTCCTGTTTAAATCACCACAGAGTACTGAACAGGGTTCCCTGAGTTAAACAATATGCTCTCATTAGTTATCTATTTTACACATTGTTGCAATATATGTCAATCCCCATCTCCTGATTCATCCCACCACCTCCTTTTCCCCACTTGGTGTTCATAATTTGTTCTCTACATCTGTGTCTCAATTTCTCCTTCACAAATAAAATAATCTATAGCATTTTTCTAGATTCCACATATACATGTTAATATATGATATGTTTTTCTCTTTTTGAGAAAACTTAATTTCACTCTGTATGATAGTCTCTAGGTCCATGCACATCTCTACAAATGACCCAATTTCATTCCTTTTTATGGCTGAGTAATATTCCTTTGTACATATATACCACATTTTCTTTATCCTTTCCTCTGTTGTTAAATATTTAGGTTGCCTCCATGTCCTAGTTATTTTAAATAATGTGGCAATGAATACTGGGGTGCATGTGTTTTTCTGAATTATGGTTTTCTCTAGGTGTATTTCCAGTAATGGGACTGCTGGATCATGTGGTAGTTGTATTTTCAGTATATTATCTGATTGTTATCTATGTCTCTGACCTCATCCATCACTGTCTCTCTCCATTTCATTCTATTACATGAGCCTTCTGCTATTTCTCGAATGCATCAAATATTTGCTCCCTTTCAGGATTTTGCTCCAGCTATTCCCACAACCTAGGCTACTCTCTGGTTGCAAATCTTCTCACAGGTTCTTCCCTCCCTTCATTTAGGTGGCTCAAAGGTCACTTCCTGTGCGAGGTCTTTCAACACACTATCAACCACTGCCCCTCCCTACCTGCCTTTTATCATGACCTTTCTTTCATTTACCACCCTTAAGCTATATTATTTGTTTTACTGTCTCCCTCCACCATTTACTAGGAGCAAGGATTTCTTACTTTACTGGTAGACACTCAGTTCCTAAAACATTGCCTAGTATGTGCTCAATAGTTGTTAATTTAATTGATTAAAACAGGTTCATACAGTTCTGAAAGACATCTTAGTTACTATCATACGTAAATGTTCTGTTAAAGGGCATACTACTGTGGGTTGGCCAAAACCCCCCAAAAAATTTGTTAGGGTTTTTCCATAACATTTCCTGGAAAAACCTGAACAAACTTGTTGACCAACCCAATATTTATGAGTATTGCTTTCCAGTAAGGCAAAAGTCTAAAGAATTATAAATGGTACCATTTGATCCGACCAGATTGAGTGGCTAGTAACATTTTATATTTTGGCTAAAGACATATATTTCTGAGACTATAGTTAAGATGTTAATAATAATTTAGCTTTCAGATTTTATTAATAACTTTGGTAACCTACATATTTACTTACCTTAAAGTAGAATTCCATTATACTACTCATTTGCATTGAAAATTAGTGGTACTACCATGGTATCACAAAGATAGGATAATAAACAGAAGGCACGTAAACATTTGATAGATCAGTCAAAATAATGGTCCTTAATTAACATAATATTATATTTTAATGATATTAAATATTTATATTTTAAATAATTAATGTTTAAATATTTTAAATATTACAGATAAGGGATAGAGAAAAATAATGTCGAAAAGGGATTTCTGTCAGTAAGAATGGCTTCCCAAAGAGTTTACATATTCAAATCACTTGGGGATCCTTTAAAATTTCCAGTGCTCTGACCACAGCCCCACCAAATTAAATCATAATTTCTGAAGTCAGAACACAAGCATCAGTAGTTTTTGAAGCTCCAGAGATTACTCCAATTGCAGATAACCTGGGGAGCATTTTTAAAAAGTAAACTATCACACTGCTCATGAGACAACGTTTTCACATCAGCTTGCTTAGTTATTTTCTATGGATACAAAACTATTTTAAAATATGAAACAACTAGTTGATCAACTTTGTGCCATTTTGAAGGTTTCATGTGTTGTTGTTGTTTTTTTTTTAATGTTTTGATGATTTGCAAGAATTAATTCACTTTTTCAGGCAGTATTATAACAAATTCAGCATTGTATTCTATGGAACAGTACTCCCTAAATGCTGTGAGTCTAAGAGATCTCAGGGATCTGTTATCTCGATTTAGGAGACCCATGGATTATGTTAGCAAGTAAAACAGTTCTGAGATGTTTAGTAACAGAGATATCTTAGATCTCTTTCTTTAACTCAGTGTTTTTCAAATATGTAAGGAAAAAATAACTCAATAAATTTTTTTTTACAATTACACTAATTTATTTCAGTATCAAATACTAAGTAGAGGCTTAGTATTCAACTGATCTCTAGCCTAGATCTCTTCCTTGAATTGCAGGCTGCTTATCTGACATCTCGCTGTAACCCTAACAGACTCTCCAGTCTTACGTGTTCAAAACTCAGCTCCTGTTTATACAGCTCCTCTGGCTCCAACTCACTCCTCTGGCAGGTTTCTTTGTCTGATTTATTTAACAGATATATATAGTGCTACTCATATGTCAATCAATTTTGCAAAGCCTTCATAAATGATAACTGATGTAACGCCCAACCACTATTACTATCATCATTACTTTCATTTCAGAGATGAGGACACTGAAGTACAGGAAAATTAATTAACTTGTCCAAGAGCACCCTCATATTTCTAAGGTCACAACTCACATAGCCCCTTCCCAGGACTCCTTCCCTGGCTATCTTGTCTACAAGTTCAATTTCTCCCATCTCATATGGTTGCTTAAGTTTCTCTGATCCTTGCTTTTTCATTTTTCTCCTTAGCAGTTACCACTATATACTTTATTTATTGTCCGTCTTCTTCACTAAAAGGTAAGATTTATAATGGCAGGGTTTACTATTGGTTATTGCCAAAGATTTATCCCCAGAGCCTATACAAGTGCCTGCAACAAGTGAAAATTCAATGAAGCTAGGTTAAAAGATCTGTTCAACTGATCACAAAATTAGTGTACTGGCAAGCACAACCTGGGATCTGGTAATCAGTGAACTAGAGCATCATAGAATAATAATCAACTTAAAATCTTAAGTGAAGATCATTCACTTTCCCTTAAAATGGTATTTCAAGGATGTATACATGCAATAAGTTTAGTCCAGTCGCTCAGTTGTCTCCGACTGTTTGCAGCCCCATGGACTGCAGCACGCCAGGCCTCCCTCTCCATCACCAACTCCTGGAGTCTATTCAAACTCGTGTCCATTGAGTCAGTGATGCCACCCAACCATCTCACCCTCTATCATCCGCTTCTCCTCCCACCTTAAATCTTTCCCAGCATCAGGGTCTTTTCCAATGAGTTAGCTCTTCTCATCAGGTGGCCAAAGTATTGGAGTTTCAGCTTCAGTATCAGTCTTTCCAATGAATATTCAGGACTCATTTCCTTTAGGATGCACTGGTTGGATCTTGCAGTCCAATGGACTCTCAAGAGTCTTCTCCTATACTGCAGTTCAAAAGCACCCGTTCTTTGGCGCTCAGTTTTCTTTATAGTCCAACTCTCACATCCATACATGACTACTGGAAAAACCATAGCTTTGACTAGACAGACTTTTGTTGGCAAAGTAATGTCTCTGCTTTTTAATATGCTGTCTAGGTTGGTAATAACTTTCCTTCCAAGGAATAAGCGTCTTTTAATTTCATGACCGCGGTCACCATCTGCAATGAATTTGGAGCCCCCAAAAATTAATTCTCTCACTGTTGCCCGTACTATTTGCCATGAAGTGATGGGACCAGATGCCATGATCTTAGTTTTCTGAATGCTGAGTTTTAAGCAAATTTTTTCACTCTCCTCATTCACTTTCGTCAAGAGACTCTTTAGTTCTTTGCTTTCTACCATAAGGGTTGTGTCATCTGCATATCTAAGGTTATTGATATTTCTCCTGGCAAAATTGATTCCAGCTTGTGCTTCATCCAGCCCAGCATTTCTCATGATGTACTCTACACATAAGTTAAATAAGCAGGGTGACAATATACAGCTTTGATGTAATCCTTTTCCTGTTTGGAACCAGTCTGTTGTTCCATGTCCAGTTCTAACTGTTGCTTCATGACCTGCATACAGGTTTCTCAAGAGGCAGGTCAGGTGTTCTGGTATTCCCATCTCTTTCAGAATTTTCCACAGTTAGCTGTGATCCACACAGTCAAAGACACTGGCATAGCCTTAACGCAGAAGTAGATGTTTTTCTGGAACTTTCTTGCTTTTTTGATGATCCAACAGATGTTGGCAATTTGATCTCTGGTCCTCTGCCTTTTCTAAATCCAGGTTGAACATCTGGAAGTTCACAGTTCATGTACTGGTGAAGCCTCGCTTGGAGAATTTTGAGCATTACTTTGCTAGCGGGTGAGATGGTGCAATTGTGTGGTAGCTTGAGCATACTTTGGCATTGTCTTTCTTTGGGATTGAAATGAAAACTGACCTTTTTCCAGTCCTGTGGCCACTGCTGAGCTTTCCAAATTTGCTGGCATATTGAGTGTAGTATGTTCACAGCATTATCTTTTAGGATTTGAAATAGCTTAACTGGAATTCCGTCACTCCACTAGCTTTGTTCATAGTGATGCTTCCTAAGGCCCACTTGACTAACATTCGAGGATGTCTGGCTCTAGGTGAGTGATCCCACCACTGTGATTATCTGGGTCATGAAGATTTTTTTTGTACAGTTCTGTGTATTCTTGCCACCTCTTAATATCTTCTGCTTCTGTTAGGTCCATACCATTTCTGTCCTTTATTGAGCCCATCTTTGCATGAAATGTTCCCTTGATATCTCTGATTTTCTTGAAGAGATCTCTAGTCTTTTCCATTCTATTGTCTTCCTCTATTTCTTTGCACTGATCACTGAGGAAGGCTTTTTTTATCTCTCCTTGCTATTCTTTGGAACTCTGCATTCAAATGGGTATATCTTTCCTTTTCTCCTTTGCCTTTTGCTTCTCTTTTCAAAGCTATTTGTAAGGCCTCCTCAGACAACCATTTTGTCTTTTTGCATTTCTTTTTCTTGAGGATGGTCTTGATCCCTGCCTCCTGTACAATGTCATAAACCTCTGACCATAGTTCATTGAGCACTCTGTCTATCAGATCTAATCCCTTGAATATGTTTCTCATTTTCAGTGTATAATTGTAAGGGATTTGATTTAGGCCATATCTGAATGGTCTAGTGGTTTTCCCTACTTTCTTCAGTTTAAGTCTGAATTTGGCAATAAGGAGATCATGATTTGAGCCACAGTCAGCTCCTGGTCTTGTTTTTGCTGACTATATAGAGCTTCTCCATCTTTGGCTGCAAAGACTATAATCAATCTGATTTCAGTATTGACCATCTGGTGATGTCCATGTGTAGAGTCTTCTCTGCATTGTTGGAAGAGGGTGTTTGCTCTGACCAGTGTATTCTCTTTACAAAGCTCTATTAGCATTTGCCCTGCTTCATTCTGTACTCCAAGGTCAAATTTGACTGTTATTCCAGGTATTTCTTGACTTCTACTTTTGCATTCCAGTCTCCTATAATGAAAAGGACATCATTTTCGGGTGTTAGTTCTAGGAGGTCTTGTAGGTCTTCATAGAACCATTCAACTTCAGCTTCTTCAGCATCACTGGTCGGGGCATAGACTTCAATTACTGTGATATTGAATGGTTTGCCTTGGAAACGAACAGAGATCATTCTGTCATTTTTGAGATTTCATCCGAAACTCTTGTTTCGGACTCTTTTGTTGACTATGATGGCTACTCCATTTCTTCTAAGGGATTCTTGCCCACCGTAGTAGATATAATGGTCATCTGAGTTAAAATCAGCCATTCCAGTCCATTTTAGTTTGCTGATTCCTAAAATGTCTACGTTCACTCTTACCATCTCCTGTTTCACCACTTCCAATTTGTCTTGACTCGTAGACCTAACATTCCAGGTTCCCATGCATGGTTGCTCTTTACAGCATCAGACTTTACTTCCATCACCAGTCACATCCACAACTGGGTGTTGTTTTTGCTTTGGCTCTGTCTCTTCATTCTTTCCAGGTTTTTTCCCCACTGATCTCCAGTAGCATATTGGGCATGTACTGACCTGGGGAGTTCATCTTTCAGTGTCCTATCTTTTTTCCTTTTCATACTGTTCATTGGGTTCTCAAGGCAAGAATACTGAAATGGTTTGCCATTCCCTTCTCCGGTGGACCACGTTTTGTCAGAACTCTCCACCATGTCCCGTCATATTGGGTGGCCCTACATGGCATGGCTCATAGTTTCATTGAGTTAGACAAGGCTGTGGTCCATGTGATACATACAATAGTATATACCAAAGTTTTAAAGTTATGTAATTTAAAAATTTTGTGCCCACAAAAACTTGAGAAACCCTATTTCCTTCTGTATGGTGATTTGGGTTTGTTGCTATTCACTGCCAGGATTACAGACAAACATTAAAAGGTTTCTTTTTTCAGGAGTTGAAAGAAAAACAATAATTCCTAATCAAATTCCATATAATACCACAGATAAATCAAGTGATTCTTTATTCCTAGAGTCAGAGTTTGTAGAGTAACTACTAGGTACCAAGCACTGTGCTAAGGATTAATGAAAATTTGGTAATTCACATCTAGATTCACATCTAGATTATGCATCCTTCAGGCACACACAATTCAAAAATTCCAGTGGTCTCACATACTGGTAAAAATTATTAATACATGAGCAGCTCTCTCACACTCAAAAATAAAAGTAATTCTTTCCATATCCTTTTATTTTCTACATTCAGTAATAAATTTTAATATTAAGTAAGTAATTTTAATATGGCATTATGTAAAAGTCAGTCTACTTGAATTAATTAACTTATTTAATAATGCTCTGCTTATTTTCTAGGGTTACTCAAAACTAAAAATAATAAAAGTATATTTTTATAGAGGTATTGTATTATTCATATGCTATATCGAACCAACCTGATATAAAATAATTTGAATTATTGAGGTATTAATTTTTACTTTTCATCTTAAATTTTATAATTTGAAAAACCAGTATACACACATGGGAAAAATAACTGAATTGCAGAAAGGGTATGTCTTGCAAAGTTAAATTTCCCTACTAGTCCTGACCTCTGGGTCCCCAGAACTCCTCTCCAGTGGCAACAATTATTGCAGTTGCTGAGCTGTCCCTCAGAGAGCCATGTGTTGATTTATAATTTGCCAAACCTAACATCTTATTGATCTGTATTTGACTAGGGGCTTACTATAACCTGTATGCAAAATGCCCATGTTTAAAATCTATTTTCAATGAGAGGTGTACCAAATAAACATTTTGTTCAAATGCTGAATTACAGGGAGAAAAACTAGTTATTTTGTTGAAACTGAGAACAAAGGCAAGTATCTCAACCAAAGAAAGGAATTTCTAGGATACAGGAATACATCTGACATAAAAAATGTTCCTGCTATTATTTAACTATTAAAATGTTCATAGTTTGATATTCTTTTACAAAAACAATGATTTCTCATTTTTCTTGATTATGATATATTAATGTGGCAAAGTTGATATTCTCCTTTAAAGTTTTCCCACAACTCATAAAGAATTGACAAACAGAACTTTTTAAAAAACATATAACCTAAACAACATTAAATCCAATTTAATTTCTATCTTCCTATCTCATTTAAATTTTCACAAAAACTAACTCAATATAGTTTTAATATTTCCCTATGTATTTATTTACCCCTGTTAGCATTTTTAAAACCTAATTTTTTTAGGGGCTTCCCTGGTGGCTCAGACGGTAAAGTGTCTGCCTGCAATGCAGGAGACCTGGGTTCTATCCCTGGGTTGGGAAGATCCCCTGGAGAAGGAAATAGCAGCCCACTCCAGTGTTCTTGTCTGGAAAATTCTTGCCTGGAAAATCCCATGGACGGTGGAGCCTGGTAGACTACCGTCCATGGGGTCGCAAAAAGTCAGACACGACTGAGAGACTTCACTTATTATTTTTTGAGTCAATTTTTTAAAACTTAAAAAAATAATTAATTTATTTTTGGCTGTGCTGGGTCTTTGTCACTGCACTGGCTTTTCTCTAGTTGCAGAAAGTGGGGGCTACTCTCTAGTTGCTGTATGCTAGCTTCTCACTGCAGTGGCTTCTCTCGTTGCAGAGCACAGGCTGCAGGGTGTGGGCTCATTAGTTGCAGCTCCTGTTCTCTAGAGCACAGGCTCACTAGTTGTGGTGCATGGGCTTAGTTGCTCTTCAGTATGTAGGATCTTCCCAGATCCGGGATTGAACCTTCGTTTCCTGCATCAGTAGGCAGATTCTCTACCAATAAGCCACCAGGGAAGTCCCCCTAAGTTAGTTTTTAATGCATAACAGCATTCACAGGTAACTCGCAAAGTTTTAGTCCCACAGTAATAAATTTTCATTCAAACTTTAGCTCACTGATGGAGTTTCCAGGATGTAAAACTCCAAAGATTTCCTTAAGTTACAAATAGAAGGTTTATTGGTATGTGAAAGGGAATACTAAGTTGGTAACAATAATTCTTCATGACTTACATTGTTCATAATGCTAGTACTATTACCCTTATTATATATATGTTCTATGTAAGCCCATTATCACAGATTAAGCAAAAAATCAAGGATGCCAGAGTGGTGTTGAAGTAGGAATTTGGCTATTTAGAGTTTCACAAGCAGAGCATGAAGTCAAAGCCAAATAGCTGACTTTGACTGAACACATGCCAAAGACGAACTTCAGCAGAGTCCCTAACTCAACATAAAGGACATTATTATACTTTATTTCAAAATATATCTTTTTTTTTTTAAATTGTTCAACAGTTCTCTGATTCCAAGCTCATCTAGTTTGACAAAGTGTTATTTCAAAATTGCACTGGTTGGTTATCCATAATTCCCTGTTTGGTCTCTCAGATTGGTAATGAAAATGTTTTAGACAGACAGCTATTATAAATTCAAAAATATTTTAAAAGTTGGAATGAAACATATATGTATACGTGTGTATGTGTATACACACATATGTACACATATATGTATGTGTTTTTGTTGTTTGGTTGCTCAATCATGTCCAACTCTTTGCATCCTCCTGGATTGTAGCCCACCAGGCTACTCTGTCCATGGGATTTCCCAGGCAAGAATATTGGAGTGGATTGCCATTTCCTTCTCCAGGGTATGTATGTGTATATATATGTAAGTTCCTGGAGTAATACTAAATTTGTGAATATGTACTGTGTATTGGGATACAGTGACCTCTTTCTTATGTCAAAAATATATATATCAAAGTTTAAAGTGCATGTCACAATGATTTCATATTTTTTTAACCTTTTAATTTCTTAATTCTATTTAAGTACCATAGCAAATAAGGGTACTATGTCATGAAGATATGTCATTAAATAATTATTAGTTGATATTTAAAGTACACTATGCATTAAATAGTTTTACAATCAGTAGTTTATTCAAGATGGATTTACAAATCCATCCTTTCTTATTTGACTCCTGGATACCAACAGTCACTCTAAATACAAACTTAGAGATTATAATTTAATTGCCTACTTCACATTAAAATCCAGGATTGTAGTAACTGTACTAATGTTCATGATGACTTTAAATGCTCAGTATTTAAAATGCCTTACTTTAAAATGATAAAATATAACATTGCATCATTTTGCAATATAGAGAAAAATGTGAATCTCCTTATCAAAATTATAAATTTCTAACGTCTAATTCTCATGTACAAATTTTTATACAGTTGAAAAAAGTCATAGCTTTAAAAGTAGTCTGAGCAAGCTGTGTTAAATCATGGGGATAAATATGGCTAGAATAGCATATTTTTAAAAATACAATAAGACTATTATCATTGCATATTAATCCTACTTTGTTTTCATATGGTTATTATTTGTGACTAATTAATCAAACAGCCAAAAACCTCATGAAAAGTTAACTGAAAAGCTGATAAAAAAATAATTAAAACATTTTTGTTCAAAACAGCCAGTAGCTGAGGCAAAGATTCATCTTTTTTACTTTTACAATTACTTTTTTACTTTCTCCCACTTTAACTTTGAAATTCCAAAAGTGTGCTATGAATTCATGATCCTTTAGTATAGCTGGTTTAACTGACACATTTCTTCTGAGTTTGGCTAATGAGTCTCCACAATGGCACTTCCCATACATTTATTTAAACAGTTGAAAACACAATGATGACTTTCATCTTTTTTTGTTTGGACCTAGAGATTATCGTACTAAGAGAAGTAAACCAGACAGAGAAAGACAAGTATCATATGATATCACTTATATGTGGAATCCAAATGGAAAATGACACAAATGAACTTATATATAAAACAGAAATAACCCCACAGACATAGAAAACAAATTTATGGTTACCAAAGGGGATAGGGGAGGGAGGATAAATTAGGAGTTCAGGATTATACACACACATTACTATACATAAAATAGATAACCAACAAGCACTTACTATATAGCACAGCAAACTACAGTCAATATTTTTTTAATAACCTATGTGAGAAAAGATTCTGAAAAAGAATATGTGTGTATATATATATATATATTCTTTCTATATATATTTTTGTGTATATATATATATATGAATCACTTAACACATTAAACTATCACAACAATGTAAGTCAACTCTATTTCAATTAAAAAATTGTTTAGATCCATTTTCTGCTCAAACCAAGATTGCTCAAATGTTTTCAGTTTTACTTCTTTTCCCTCAATATCTTCCATTCTGTGTGTTTTATTTCTCATGTATTTTATAGAGATACAAAAGGAAGAAAAGTAAGTGGTGATCGATCACTTAATATAGTAGAGAAATAGTGAATCATTACATTGTAAAACATCAGGGACTAACTCAGGGTTGTAAGTCAATCTTTTCATGATGTATGTAAGTCAAATCACTATGCTGCATACCTTAAATTTATACAGTGCTGTATATAAATTATATCTCAATAAAACTGGAAAAAAAAACAGAAGAAAAACAAAGGGGATAATTCTATCTTAAAAAAAAAAAAGCTCGGGAATAAGAGAAAGTTTTCATTTAAAAACTATTAGAATGGTTATATCATAATGAATTTCCTTGTTCACAAGATATTTGTATGTTTGATTTGAAAGAATCCAGTTCAATAAATATATTTTATATGTTATATTTTGTTTCTATGAGCATTTTAAACATTTTTAAAATGTTTGAATGGTTTTACTCAAATAAAATCATGCTGGTTTTTCCAATTCTCTTTGGAATGACACAGAAAAAAATGGTTTTACTGCCTTGTTTTTCTTTCACAATTTAAACTTTATCTCTCTTGATTTCTTCAGAGTGATGCAACCAGGTGACATAGAGGCTCTAAAGTCAAATCAAAGAGGAATTCTGGGGAAATTAAGCCATGGAGATAGTAATTTGATAAATAAAGAGAAAGACATCTACCAAGGTATTTATTTTTTAACAATGTGCACAAAACAAAAACTTGAATATTTAAAAGGCTCTTTTTTTTTCTTTTTAATTTATTTTTTTATTGAAGGATAATTGCTTCACAGAATTTTGTTGTTTTCTGTCAAACCTCAACATGAATCAGCCATAGGTATACATATATCCCCTCCCTTTTGAACCTCCCTCCCATCTCCCACCCCGTCCCACCCCTCTAGGTTGATACAGAGCCCCTGTTTGAGTTTCCTGAGCCAGACAGCAAATCCCACTGGCTATCTATTTGACATGTAGTAATGTAAGCTTCCATGTTACTCGCCTAATTATAATTTTTTTGTATACTTAATCATTTTTTATTTTCTTCAGTGTCTCCTATGGAGGCAGAAAAATGCATAGTGAGTATTACTACAATGTGAGCTCCACTGGAACAAGCCTAAATGATTTAAATTAAAGTTCATTTGGATTAAAGCTTATTCCAACAAAATCCTAATGGAAATTAGAATATGCTTTCCATTATATTTATAGATATATGAATTTTACCAGTATTGAGAATTTTAGCACACAAAGGAACCATTTTGTTTACTGTACTGTTTTCTTTTTTTACTTAGAACCCTTTCCATTTCCCCAAAGTTGAGTCCAATAATGAATACATACAATTGTATCTTTGTATGGTATTGTGTTATTGAATTATTAAAGTACATCCAAGTTTTTCCTTATCAGAAAAACAAGAATATAATTGACAACTTTTTAAAGCTATAATTCACAATTATAGGCAACATCATTTTAAAGAAAGGAGGATCAATATGGTCCAGGATATGTGAGGAGGTCCCCCAAGCATAACTTGGAATATTCTCTGTAGGAATCCATAAAACCTCCCTTTTAGATGTAGGGATTTTAGTGTGAAGATTAGAAGCGTCTATCTTTTTCTTAGCAGTTGTTCACCAAAACTCCTATCAGCTCACTTATGTTAAATAGAGTGTTGTTAGCCTTCTCACTAATCCAATTCCCTGCAGATCTTCAGTATATATTTAAGAGCTTGAATTGTGCTGTTCTTACACATTTTCTTCCATAAAACAAATAAATACACATTTAATATCTAACAAAGCACTTGAAAGCAGTTTAACACACACTTAAAAAGCAGTGTGTAATGAAAATCTCTGAGTCTCAAGACAAAGAGGCTTGCAACCATGTTAACAATCATGTTTTTTTCAATTTTTATTTTATAAAAGGGTATAGTTGAATTACAATGCTGTCAGTTTCAGGTACTCAGCAAAGTGACTTAGTTATACATATGCTGCTGCTACTGCTAAGTCGCTTCAGTCGTATCCGACTCTGCGCAACATCTTAGACGGCCGCCCACCAGGCTCGTCCGTCCCTGGGATTCTCCAGGCAAGAACGCTGGAGTGGGTTGCCATTTCCTTCTCCAAGTTATACATATACCTGCATCTATTCTTTTTCAGATTCTTTCCCCGTATAGATTATTGCAGAGTACGAGCAGAGTTCCCTATGCCATACAGTAGGTTTTTACTGATTATCTATTTTATATATAGTAGTATGTGCAAGTTAATCACATACTCAAATCTTCTACTAACTTTGGGTTTTGCTTGTTCTCCTTTGTCCAGCTGCCTTACTTGTAAGATTAGGTTGTTTGAGATTTTTCGTTTCCTGAGGTAAAACTGTGTTGCTGTAAACTTCCTTCTTAGAACTGCTTTTGCTGCCCGGCAAACGTTTTAAGTCACTGTGCTTTTGTTTTCATTACAATCATGTTTTAATAATAAACATGAAGGTCATAAAACATTCCTCAAGGTATAATGTAGACAAGCCACACAGTGATAGAAATGCAAGCTTAGAAATGACATGTGCACCATGTTTTGTATGTACCTTGAGGCAGCGACTGGACTGGAAGTGCTGCCTGGCCAGGTGGGATGGAGATGAGTCCCTGACGCTGAAGGCTGAGCAGATGCTGCTGCTGCTGGAGTTGCTGCATCTGGAGAAGCTGCTGCTGGAAGACAAGCTGCTGCGCTGCCAACTGCTGCTGCTGCTGCTGGTGTCAGAAAACCCAACCCAGTGAACGAAAGGCAGAGTCTGTGCAAACAGTGCTTGTATAGGAAAACACACACTCGTTTCATTGCCCTGGTGCATTTGTGAGTGGTCATCCCACCGTCAAAGTTCAAGGGAAGAATGTGAGTAAGTTCTGGATTTTCAGGTGCTTTTCCTTCAAATATTAACACAGCAGCAGAGAAAAGAGGGTAGAACAAGGTCTAGAGAAAGTGTGTCACAATGGTTCAGACTTTTTAATGGGCTTATTTCAGATGATAATAAATTTATTTATACTCAAAGAATGACACTTGATGGAAACAGTCAACTTCAACAGCACTTTTTATTTTTTTTCCAACTCAGTAAGTTTGATCTGCAGAAGTCCATGACCGTAGTCTCTAGTGATCTATTAGTAAACTGGGATGTAGCCTTCATAGGACAGGCCTGTTAGCTCCCTCTCTTCCTCTTCTCTCTTACTGGAATATATTAAAGGCAGAATTATGTTCAAGGCCCAAAAAAGTGCCCTTATTATAAGGAAAAGTATAAGTTCCAATTTTGTGAGGCATTACAAGACAAACCAGACTCCTTGGACTCAGGAGGGTATGAGAAGGCAGTCACACTTCAGAGAAAGACAAGCTGCTCTGGAAGACCTTTCCTTTTTAGTTTGGGAAAAAGAGAAACTTCTGATGCGCTCACTGGAAAACAGACTGCATAATGGAGCAAGTCATGTGGATTGCCCAAAGCCTCCGGAGAAATAAGGGAGCAATTTCTATTCTGTAGTTGATGGCTGTCTGAAATTCTATTCACAAATCCAAACAGAAACAAAGCCTCAGGGGGTCAAAACTGTTTCCTGTACGTTTGCATAATGGGCAGCTTGAAGACAACAGCTCTGATACCTGCTGATCAATTTAACTACTTCAACATGTTTTGTTTGTATTATGTTTATATTTGATGCAGTTTGCTGACAAGTGCAAGCTAGGCCTGAGAAGCCAGCTTGTCAGTTTGATTTATGAGCATATCAAACTGGAACTTTCTACTCGCCACTCCAAACCTACAGTAGCAGTCATTAATCAGGGGCCTGTGACTTTGAAATCTGTGCCCAACCACTTTCTCCATTTTCCCCCCACAACCCCCCAACAACAGGCTCAATTTGCATGCATGTTCTCTGAGCTGCACCACTGAGAAAAATAAGGTTCCCTCACCAACTCAGATTCTCCGTGCATGCAAGATAACCAGTCCTTTGTCCACCACACAGCTTGCTCTTTGTACACGGTGATGCATTAGTGAACATTAGACGACAGCAGCATTGGATTATAACTCTCAAGTCCCATGCTACGAAGAAGGAGAACAGGGGAGTCCCACTGTCGCTGCTGTTAAGCTCAGTACACGTGTACAACAGTGCACCCTT
Source organism: Cervus elaphus (assembly GCF_910594005.1). Lineage (NCBI taxonomy): Eukaryota > Metazoa > Chordata > Mammalia > Artiodactyla > Cervidae > Cervus > Cervus elaphus. Next base: position 62,127,980 of record NC_057832.1, read on the forward strand.
GACGGCAAGAGCCTGGTGATGGGAAGATCAAAGACTGCCCTGGCCTCTCTGCGCGCTTCCCCACCTCGCGCTCCTCTGAGCGGAGGAGCTGGCCGGGTCCTACCTCTTTCGCTTGCTTTCCGGGATGCTGCTGCTGCGGCTGCGGCTGCGGCTGCGGCTGCGGCTGTTGCTGTTGCTGCTGCTGCTGCTGCTGCTGCTGCTGCTGTTGCTGCTGCTGCAAAAGCTGAAGATGTAACTGCTCTTGCTGTTTCTTGTAAAACTCTTGTAGTTGTTGCTGAATAAACCATTTTGACTTTAATAAATAAAGGCAAAAGTTGCATGTATTATAAACCTCCTAAACTCTTCTACACTGGTGTAGGGTAGAGTCTCCATTAAGACTCATCTCACAAGAACAACCACCAATATGCACTGGATTCCAGGAGACAGATCTACATACATTTTTTTTTTCTTTTTCCCAAGCCAGCTCTGAAACTTTGCAATTCAGAGTCCAAAATATCCTAAATGAAGGGGCATAGAAAAGTCTGTATTCTAAAGTGCTAGAGCCAAATGAAGAGCCTAGATTATTATATATGCCATCTACTCTACCATTTATAAGAACCAACTACAGAGTTACGTAAGATCAGGGTGACCGGTTCTTACCAGGAAAAAACTGTAATCCATCAGATGGACAAAGAACATCAGAGTTAGAAATATAAGCAGTTGATCTGTGGTCACCATCACAGAACAGAGCAAAGTAACTAAATCTATAAGAATTCAGGTAAAGCACATTATTTTCTCTATGAAAAATTAAGTCTATGACATAAAGTCCACTTCATATAAACTTGAGGCTCCAATAATATATATATACATTAGGAACATTAGTTTTTTTGTTATTTGAAAAAGATAAATCTCATAAATTGGTGGCTCAGCTGCTCAACTTTGTTATAATAAGTAGATACTTCTATTCCTAAATTCCAAATGAATTTTGAAAAGGAAAATTTGAGATGTTACTTTCTCCATTGTAACAGAAGGTCAGTATCACTTTCATCCTTATGTGAACTAAAAGGAATATTGGAGGGTTAGGAATTTCAAAAAGAACAATTACCTGTAGGTCTCCTTGCACTTTTGCAGGCAAGTCTACAAATCCAACGCACCTAAGCATTTAAATATTGATTTATCTCATGATGAAATGACACTTCTTTCGGCTCTTACTCTAGATGTTAATGACTTTAAAAAGACTAAGGGGTTTAAATTTTCCTAGGCAGTTCTGCAATTACAATGCTACATTTATATTCCAGGATACAGACAAGTTGTCCTTTCCAGTGGAGAAAGAATTTGTCATTTATGCCCATGGCACTGTCAACACAGGTGCTGGTATTCCAAAGCAGGTAACCCACATTACCTGCTGCAGCATGACCGCCTGCTGCTGCTGGAGAAGGGCCTGGAGCTGCTGAGGAGACAGGACTTGCTGCTGGAGGATCTGCTGCATTTGCTGAGGGGTGATCACCTGGGGAGTCATCATGGCCACCGACACAGGCACCTTGATGGAGACAGGAGGAGAAAGAGCGGATGTTACCAAGTGTTAACCAACTTCGGAGCTCTATGGCATCTCTACCAAATCCTTTATTAATGATGACCAATCAATTTTATGGAATATTTGTTACATTATTTAACTATTTAATAATGGCATTAAGGTACCACAGTATTTAGACACTGGGTTTTCAAAGGCATAAGATATTATCAGATTCCACCTTTACATTCCATACCTCGTATGTATTATGCTAAGATGTGTTGCTTTGACTAGCATAGTTAGAAATAAATAAGAACATGTCAGTTTTCTCAATACTTCATAATATCTTTACCAATGGCACAGTGCTACAAGTTAAAAACCTTTTGAAATAGTTTACCGGTACGATTAAGATAGATGTAATAATGACTAAACAACTGGAAAAATACACATTTAAATATCTGTTATCAAAGCTAGTAAAAAGAATGTATGTGCAGTGTACTTACTCATAAAATAGAACCACCATCTTCAAATTATATATATATTATACTTAGTACTAGAAAAATATACACAGTAATATATATTACTACATGAGTACATATAGTAACTAATATAGGATATTTGTTTATTTACCTATATACCCCCAGAAAATAGCTACACATATAGGTCCTCTCAAAGAAAGGATCTTAAATTTAATATTATAGCTTATCCTTTAAGCATTTTCTTATTTCAAGCTAACTAAACTTATACCAGGAAGCCCAGAAATATAAAGATTACTCAATGGTTATTCATTAATTTGAAAAAAGTTAAGGTATTTTGCTCAAAATGTCCTTTCTACCATTCACCTCCCCTTCAAAAGTTGTGAAAATTAAAGAGCTAAAAAGGATATGATGAGAGTGAGAAAGAAATAGAACAGAAAAATGAAGCAAGGAAAATGCAAAGTAAGGAAAAAGCTGAGAGAAAGTCTGAGAGAAAGTCTGTGGAGAGACAGGTAAAGGTAAAGGCTGGCAAAAGAGGCTCCTACACAGAAGCCAGAGGTATCCATTTGCTCAACCGGATGGTAGTCACACTCTTTGAAGACATTTCTTATACTAATCAGCAATCAGACAACTTGCCAACTTGGCAAGTTTGCAAACTTTGAAAAAGCAATCACTTTCTTTCCTAGAAAAAACAATTCATTTTTACTGTAAATAAAAGCAAGTATTTATATAAACACTGCTTTTGAACAAATTCTTAGAACAACATGTGTCTTTGAAAAGAGAAAAAAAGAATCATAGACATGGTTCACAATTTATCCTGAGTCATTTTTAGCACAGTTCAAACTTTTTGAGTTTGGCACTTTATGTCATAAAGAAAGGAGAAATTAATAATGAAAACAAATTTAGAAGAAAAAAAATTCAGGGTGAATTAACTCCTCTCTCTCTCAAAAAAAGAGAAACACTTATACTTCATATTTCACACTAAAGAAAGAATATTTTCTATCCTTTGCTATCTTGAAATATGGATTCATTACATATCATTTTGTAACATGAAGGGAAAGGACCACGGAATAACAGAAAGGAACTCAAAAATGATTTTAAAAAATGTTCCTGAATTTTTTAGAACATACTCTCATACCTTTAGATTACTGTACTTGAAAATATCATAAGGCTTTCTGAAATGTGTGCTATAAAATTAACTGATCCAATAGGTGTCGAGCTGTTGAAAAATTTAACGGACAGTTTGCTTAATTGTTCTTTGATAAACAAAAAGAAATGGTTAGAAAATAGTTTGGGGAAAAAAAATCTATATACAAAAAAGTCTTTTGTTCCAGTAATCATTTGCCTCATACTGTCTCCAAATAACAAGGAATCAAACTGAAATGAAAGAACAGAGAAAGAGAAGTTAACTTTTAAAAGGGTTGCCAATCCAGATAAACAGATAAGTCAGTAGCTAGATCACATATACGCAGGCAGTTCGACACATACGTAGATACCTTCTATAAAGTCTATCATGTGATGAGAAGCTTGCCACATCTCTTACCACTTTTGAGCATATGGAACGCTTTCACTTAAATTATCTCTGTCTGCAAACAAAAGTACATTATGTGTAACTGATAACAAATGTACTTGGTAATAAAAGTTTTATGAATGCAATAATACAATGCAAGTTTTCAGTCAGGTTTCACCTTATACAAATTATATTACCCTATATCTTGTTCCTAGTCTGACTGATTTGATGTATAAGCAAGGCTTAAACAAGTTTTCTATCTTTGCATTCTTTAGAGTTCATTAGCTCTTTCACCTTGGAGAAGGAAATGGCAACCCACTCCAGTGTTCTTGCCTGGAGAATCCCACGGACAGGGGAGCCCAGTGGGCTGCTGTCTATGGGGTCGCACAGAGTCGGACACGACTGAAGTGACTTAGCAGCAGCAGCAGCAGCCCTTTCACCATGGTTAAATTAACTGTTTAATTCTTAAAATGATTTGTGAGTGTTTTCCTTACATTTAAAAGTTAATGACATAAATAACCATCAAATCAACATTATTCTAAAATCCTATGTATCATACTTATGTGATATTCTGAAAATTTTAAGCATTTTCTGACTTACTATCTAGGATACTGCTATCTAAAATTGGCAAAATACAGATATAAAGATGGACATGTAGGGGGAAAAAAGGCAACTAACTGAGCATTCTACTTCCATATGTACTAAACACAAACTGTAATTATATTTATAGGAAAGCACAAGTGCACTTCTGAGGGATTTCTAACATTACAAATAAGCCAATACTACCACCTCTAAATCCACATTACATAAACTCATCCAAAATAAAACATTTGGGGCTACTAAAAATTAAAAATATTTTATTAAATAGAAAACTCATTTCTCCTACAACAAATATCAATTTCTCCACTGGCCTTGTTTAGAATATGCAGAATTTCTCCACTTTTAAGTGAAACATTCTAAGTTACACATTTCCTTTATCCTTCCTTTATCACGTTTGTTACTGTTACATTGCATTTTTTTGCTACTGCAAGCTACTTTAGGGATTCACTGACAAAGATGAATAGAGATTAACTGAGTACATAAAATTTTTTGAAGATTATGCCACTTTATCAATATTTAACCAGGTAAAAACAGCATCAGATTTAAGTCTATGGATAACTTTCATATATAAATATATACCTTTGCAAGTTAAGTGCCAAGTTTAAGGAAATATTTTCCCCTAGATATATACTTCTATTCTTGCAAATATTCTAATGAGAGACCACAATTTAGACGTGATAGAGGAGGGGAGGGAGATGTTTATCTCATGTTTTCTGGTGACAAGGCAAATAAAAGTCTGATTAGGTCTAAAAAATACAGTACATTATATAGTACGTTATGCACCTTCCAAAAGGAACAGCTGGTTTAAAATGAGTGTCCCAGTGAAAACTGTAGTCTATCAATTAAACTCTTCAAGAGTGAAAAAAGGAGACACAGTCAACTCTGGTTGAGACTCTCTTAATATTTACTATACTGACAGAGCTAAAATTCCCACAGTGATGCACAAAATACGGTTTTCATTTACCCTTATTTATTTTCTCATTAGCTGAATTAAGCACAAATGATATATAGCTCTGTGTACCAAGACATACGGGGTAAAGACAGGGTTATATATTCTGAGATGAAAGAGGGGAAATTATGAAACTTGAAATGAGTCAAAATGGTACAAGCTGAAAGCACTTAGATATTATACTAATATAGGTTGCTAATGACCTCAGATGTTTTAAGAAATAAATTATGCCTTTACATTAAACGTCTAAGTGTACCTCATTGAAAAGGTTAAAAAGTTAAGGGACAATGCAAAGATCATGTCTCCCTTCAAATGAAACTTAAGAGTTAGTGTAAGACTTATAAAAATGGATCAAAATATTTTATTTGCTATAATAAGCAAATCTTCATCTTACAATCTAGTTCAGCTGAAACATTTCTGAATGTGTTGCATTTGCATATTAAGCATGTCACTTAATTAAACATCCCAATTATGTATGGGTGATTGGAAAGGTTCTTAGCATAATGTTAGCCAAATTCTTTCTTAACCAAATGTGACCTTGAAAAAATGGCCACAACCTGTGGATGAGACTTACAGTGGAAAACTCTTACTTCCTAGTTAACACGGTCTGCCAAATACTGGTTCATAGATCCCTTTATTCCTCGCCTA